>NC_135485.1:80327909-80634763 GCF_052094955.1 Ictidomys tridecemlineatus | reverse complement strand
ACATTATTTCAAGGAAATTGGGACAAAATGGTGTTTGGAGAGAATACACAAGAAAGAATTTTATTTTGGAAATTCTTATGTTATTTACGAATATGATATATGATAGCAAGTGGTATTCAAAAAAGCGGCAGGATATAAGTCTGGGAAGGATAGACTGGAATGTACATTGTTTTGATGTTGGTCTGCTAGAACCTAGCCTATATTATCCACTGTATAAGAGGTATGGACTTTTAAATCCTGAAATCTGTAAGACAGGATACACTGTCTGCCTCTCATGAATAAGAATCATGACACAG
This sequence comes from Ictidomys tridecemlineatus, assembly GCF_052094955.1. NCBI lineage: Eukaryota > Metazoa > Chordata > Mammalia > Rodentia > Sciuridae > Ictidomys > Ictidomys tridecemlineatus. The sequence continues at coordinate 80,634,467 of NC_135485.1, read as the reverse complement.
TTGTTAAATTCCAGGTTTCTTGGCCCAAGCTTTCTGGGTTCAATTCTGAGCTCTGCCTTTTTCCAGAAGTGTGACATTGCATACTTTAGAAATGACACATGCCTGCTGGGGGTAAATTACCTCTCCTTCCCACCCATCCAGCAGGCAGGAGGATGGAGGAGACTGACCCACATTCCCCAGGATTCACTGCCTTTCCTGGGAAAGATGAGGACATGTCACTGCCCATATCCAGGGAACCTTCTGAGTGAGAGAGACTTGAGCACATGTCACATTGATCATCCACAAACTCCAACAGCCACCGCCTGTACTGGCAGCCCTCATTTCCCTCTTCCTGACAGTAGAATTCTTCCTTCCAACATCGGAAAAAAAGCTATATATTTCAAAGGGTGAGATACTGCCATCCCTCAATGGACAAGTAACCTGAGGGGAACATCGACCCTAAAAGTTAAAGAAGACTGAAGACAGCGAGTGCAGAAGGGATTCTTCTACATCTGAGAGTCCATGTTTTACAGATTCTCTCTGATCACAGCTGTTGCCCATAATACATCAACTTCCAGCCTTGAAGATTGTTTGGTTTGCAGTTTGGAGATTCTATTTTTCAGATCTACACAGAATCTTTTTTCAATAGTTCACTTACCCTCTGCCCCCCTTCCCATTAAACCAGCTATTTTGGCTTTAGAAATACTAGAAAGAGTTGTTGTTTTATTCTTATTAGTTTAGCAAGAAAAATGGAGATTTGGGAAAGTATTTGAGGAATATCATGTCTATCAGATAATAAAAGCCAGGCCAAACTAGTGTTGTACATTGACAGATTCACATTGCAATGGGCAAATGGTAGAGGATTTGGGAATTTATAAATGTTTCTCAGTCATAAAATAAATTAATATATTAATAGGAACTATCTCAGCAAGCCAAGTGTAATCACCTGAAAAAAAGGACAATATAATTACAGCTATTTTAATTGTGTTGTAATATTGCATATAAGAGTGCATGGTGTATTTAACTTGAAAAATGTACAGAGATAAGATTTGCACATTAAACCATTTGATTTGGCTTATGCAAATCAAATTCCATTTAAAACTTCTTCATTAAAATGAGGAGACATATGCCGGTTTGCTTTTGAAACATAAACTCACATAATAAAATTCACCGCACGTGTTTTGATTTCTCTTCCAATTCTTTGATGTCTAGAATACAGTTCATGTTCTTATGAAAATGGAAAGATTTCATTGCCTGATAGCATCAGCTGAGCTCAGGGGATGCTTACTCATTGAAAAGCAGCTGTGAAAATTCAAACTACATTGATTTGCTTCAGGAGAAATGCTGTCCAATGGTCTGTCTATGCACATTGAACCACTTCTTAAAATCAAGCTAGTAATGAATGTCTTCACAATATGAATCTTTGTCATGGAAACTAGTGGTCCACTGCAAGTTCAGTGACCCTTTCGCAAGGATTTCACCTTCTGTGGTGTGAGTGCTTCTTCCACCAGAACACAAGTGGCAACTCAAGTGCCAGTGCCGCAGTGTAGGGAGTGAGACTGCTGCGGGCATTTTACATCCTCAAAGTTCCTCTCTCATGAACAGGTTAGTGTTGCTTCAAAACGTGCGCTGAGAGTGGGTTTGCTCCTTTTTGCTCTTCTACCATGTGAGGAAGACTTTTTCATACCTCTTCAGAAATCTGATGATTTAAGATATAATCCTGGATGTGCAAACAGTCCCTGAATAAAAACAGACCTGTTAGTGCCTGAATCTCAGACTTCCTGACCTCCAGGACTGTGAGAATTAGGTTTCTGTCTATAAATTACCCAGTCTGTGGTACTGTGATATAGGAGCATAAAACTAACCCAGTAGGTTTGTACTAAATATTTGATTGTGAGTTCATTGACTTTCCCAGAATTCTCTGGAATAATGCAAATATTATAAAGCTAGTAGAAGAACACAGAAGAATCCACTTTCTGATTTACAGGAATTTATTCAGGAAAAATCACATAAGCAACATAAATGTATTGAGTATAAGGTAATAGTTCGCTCAACTCCATTCCTTTGGGCAATGTTATTATTTAAGGACATCATTATTGAGATGTTATAGTTAGTAAAGAACATATTTCAAAGTTTTCTCTCACATACAAAAACTATGAAAAAAAATTAACATTTATTCTTTGATTTAAAAAATAGTGTTAACTCATTACCTACTCTATCTCCCGTCCTATTTTAGTTTTTAAGGCATTTTATGATGTCAAGATAAAGTATGCTCTTATACATAATATTGAAAATTGCAAACAACTACACATGTTACTGCATTTATCAATAATACTAAAGGTCTGGAATTCTTTAAAATATTAGTCTCACCCTCATAATTTAATAACTAAAATATAGCGGATGCTATACAGTAGGGAAAGCATTTGAGAACACAGCAAACCTTTGCTTCTACCTTTCCACGATAGACATGCCATGCCAACAACAGTTTTATGTGATTACAAGACCCTATTGTTAATAGAAAATTATAAATTACATAAGCACGAATCATAAATGATAATAGTGTCTTTACTTCTCAATAACTACAAGTAAAAATTCTTCATTTTCAGAAATCATTATTCAGGCACCCTGATGGGAAAGATCACCATCTATCAACATCTGTTGGCAGCAGCTCCCCACTGACCTGCCAGCAGTGACCTCCCAAACATGTCTCCTTGAGTTGAAAGAAAGAAGAATTAAAGTGAAGGAAAGAAGAGGTGAACTATCTGTGTTTAATCTCCAGTTTCATCAGAAATCGATTAACTAGCTGACTCTGGGTCCAAAAGAATTAATTATACTCAGTATCCAGTATAATTAACAACACTGTGGCCATCTCCCAAAATATTCATTAAACAGTCAGGAACAATATGAAATTCAAATTAAAATTGGAAAAGAGATTAAATAGAAGCAGTCATCTCTAAAAAGAATCATACTACATCTGAAATGAAATAATTTGAGCAATACAAAAATATGGAAATACATTTTGCGTTACATTTAATTATCATTAATTCCAGCTCTGCAAGCTGGCAGCTATTTTAGGCTCATTACAGGGACTAAAATGGGCTAGAATGTTAATATGAATCTATCCTCATTGGAATAATGGGAATATGCTTCAAAGTTAACAAAAGTTTAAAAATAAAGTTCAGAGTTTGAGTAATTCTTAAATTTCCAATTAGATAAACAGATGGCACAAATTTGCTGACAATACGATGATCATAGTAGTCAGCAACAATGAAAAAAAGTGTTTTCTTTCTTACACAGAAAATTAAATTATACACACACACACACACACACACACACACATGCACGTGCGCGTACACACACGTAAAAGAGAGAGAGCTTTGTAAAGAAAATGGGTTTTGGTCAGGCATGGTGGTGCATGCCTGTAATGCCATCGGCTTGGGAGGCTGAGGCAGGAGGATCTTGAGTTCAAAGCCAGCCTAAGCAACTTAGAGAGGCCCTACACAAGTCAGTGAGACACTATCTCTAAATAAAATACAGAAAGTTTTGGAGATGTGACTCAGTGGTTGAGTGCCCCTGAGTTTAGTCCCTGGTACAAAAAAAAAAAACAAAATTAAAAAGGAAAGAAAAAAAATAGATTTCGTGTTAGTTGGATTTAAATCAAGTCTCATAAATTCATGTCTATGGTTTAGTAAGTTAAATGTGAAGTAAGCACCCAATTTTGGGGAGAAATATCACCCCTTTATTTTGTCCCTTTATAGACTCTTAAAATACTAGGGCCTCACTGTTTGTTCTTTACCTATCTGGCTGCAGATGTACTATTCTTCAGATAATGTTTTACCAGGAGGTTGTGGTGCCTGCCCATTAATGAAGTCAGATGTGCATTAAGTGAAAATTGCTTCAACCATAGATAGCACTTGTGGGATGGTTCATGACTAAAATGTAAAATCGTATGTGTGAGAAAATATAGTATTTTACATATTTCAGAATTTGAGACAATATATTAGCTCTGTCACTACAGAGCTAGTTGTGAAATATTTAGTATAGCATTGATCACTCAATTCATTAGAGGAAAGAATATATCTCCTGTATGTGTGTGCATGCATGTGTGTTGTATGATTTTATAATAGATTAAATATTTTTAATTTTTTTCACTTTTACAAAAAAAATCATGTTCTCCTTAAAGATGTAACCAAAGTCAGGTTTAAAGTTTTTTTGAAACATAACTTGTTGAGCATACCTTTATAGGAAACATGTAATACTCTTTTTAAGGCATCCGTTATCTTCATTCTTAAATTCAACCTATTTGTGAAAGGCATTCAAAGAAATTAGAGTTTTAAAAGCTGAGAATACAAAAATCTTAAAATGAATCATTTAAAAACTGAGACAAAGTGAAATCTGTCTTAAAATAGTCCACATAATTGGTACTACACACACAGCAAAAAATGTAATTAATTTCTCTAAGTACAAATGTGGAAAGAAGGATAAAAATGCAAAACCACTTTGATGGTCCTTAGATGCACACTTCTAAGCATTGCCACTGGATGGTGAAACATATACAGCAAGACTCCAAATTGCATATTCCCTAATCAATATAGGAAAAGTTTCAACAATTCTTCAGAAAGGATCTTATCTCCTAAAATTGTCTTCTTCATAGATTATACTGTATTCTGTTGTTTTTCAGTAATACAAACATTTATTTGTTTTGCTTTTTCAAAGTGAACTCCCCAGAGCAACTCATTTTTAATTTCTTGAGAATAAATATAGAAAATATTGCTGTTTTTCTATCCCAATTTTTATACACCCAAGATCCAGCTATCATATGTATACATTACCAAAGGGGCTAACCATGCATAGTTGTATTTTTTAAAAATAAACCATAGGTACAAGAGATTATAATGAAGAATGCAAATTTCCATTTAGTAGTCCTTGCCTAAATGCATCTGTTGGCAACAGCTACTGTTGTCATGGAAATTGTTATAATTTTAATTTAGAAATTGATTTCCACACTAAAGCAAATTTATTATACTGTTGAATTGGCTGAATACTCATTTTCCAAAAAAAAATAGCCAGTTATATTAAATACGGAGGTCACATAGTAGCTGAAGTTATAGAATATTAAAAATATGTAAATGAAGCTGCTTTTTATTATAACATGTTAACTTTTTAATCATACACATTTACAAAGGCCTGCTGTGTTATGCCTTGAAAACTGAAGAAACTTTGTAAGAACTTGTTAATATACAATAGGGTTATTTATTTATTTATTTTTTACCATGGTGTTAGTTTTCCTTGGGAATCTGTTTTTAATCAAACCTAGAATTAGAAAGTGATAGCCACAGGAGAGTGAACATAATTTTGATGGCATAAAATGGATGAGCAATAAACTCTGGGAAAGAAAAGCAAATTAACAAGTTCCTACTGTTGTATGCAAAGAACAACAAGATGGATCCAGGTAGGAAAAAATAGCAAACATCTTTGAATTCTACACAGAGAAGTTCACCCAGGAAACCAGACTGCACAATTTAGAAACATCCTCACATCATACTTAGAAGACCAAATTTGACAAAGATCTTTAACAAACTTCTAAATTCTGGTGCCAAGGTAATACTTAATTCCAAAAGTAATTCATGTATGAATTCAATACTTCTATTTAATAATTGGTAAAGAAATTTAAAATTTGTTGTATAAAATACTGGAAAATGAGATTGTAATCAAAATTGCAACACAGATGTAAGAAAAATTAATGTACACCTAATAAGACAAGATTTTTTCCCCTTTTATATTTATTTTTGCACTTTTAAAAACAGAAAGATAGAAAAGGAAAACATCCTTTTTCTGGTCCATGTGGCATTGAGCTTTCTAAAATTTAGTGAAAATTTCTGTAAATTAGAATCCAGATCCAGAAATCCAAATATTATAAATTTGTTCTGAATTGTGAAAAATGAATGGGTGTTAAATACTGAAATACCAGGCTCTGAGCATCAATTTATTGTGCTGGTAAAGTAGATATTACAAGGTGAATGAAGAGCAAGTGAACTGTATAAAATATTGAGGATCAGGAGACACAGACACAGAGGTCAAAAGAAATCTGCAGCTAAATCTGAAGCTGCTGTATCAACTGAATTCTATCTTTTAAAGTCTCCACACATCCTCTCTCTGGAGGGGAGAACAGCAGGCAGCCACTTCTCAGTCCCTAAATGAGTGAATCATATTGTCAGCACACCACAAATATCATCAGTTTGCAGTGTCAGCAGCTTTCCTGGATTTCACTCAACATCTCATAAACTCAGCATATACTGAACTGGCTTCAGCAAACTCTGGAGAAATCAGAACACTCACATCTCTCAGAAAGGACAGGGTAGATATTGTGCTACAAAAGTAACAATAACAACAACAAAATAACAACTACAATATCTAATTCAAGAAAAGGTTTTATGAACATTTGATACTCACTGTAACCTCTTGTTTGTGTTGTTCTCCATTGATCTCAACCTCTAAGAGTGTGTTGTCGCGACCCCCCTTGCCCGCAAGGAAGACGCGACTCAGGAATCTTCTTTCAGCAGTTTATTCAGGCCCTTGATATTCTTCTAATAATTCTTCTACTACTACCTCGGATGCCCCTCCCAGCCTTAATAAAGCACCTCGAACCCCAATGCAAAGCTGCCACGTGTACCCTTCTCACAGGGTGCTAGAAAATGACACGCCAACTTTCTCTGATAAGGAGCTGGGAACACGCCAACTCTCTTTGATATGGAGTTGTCCTTCACAGACCACAACGGAGCCAGCGCCATCATGTAATGGCGACCACAGTCCGCAGGAACGGCTCACCACAGCTCCCCCTTTTTGTTTCACTAAGACAATACAGGCGAGAGTAGAGGTCCTATCCCACTGTGCAAAAGTGGCTGCATAGTATGGGCCAGCCCCAGGGGGCGCCTTCCCCAGACCTGACACCATATCAGCCGATGCCTTTCTTCGTGGGGCGGGGCGGAGACACGTCAAACCCGCATGCAATAGGACATGCTCCCCTTGAGGTCCCTCTTCTCAATGGATCACTCAAGTGCAGTGCCTTGCCTCACATCCTGTATCGTGACGATGGTGAGTAAGAGGGAATAGCTGAGGTTGAACTGTGGCCATGCAGAAGTACAACTACAAACAAGTTGGCAGCACCCTGAAAGAAAGGCACGGACTTTAAAGTGATAGATAAAGACCAGTGTGGAAACCCTTCTGCGTGCAATGGCAACAAGACCTGCAGAGTGCAAGGGCTTTCCAGCACTAAAAGAAAGACAAAAGAAGGACATGTCGTACCCAGTGCAATGTTATAATAACTTGGGGTGCAACGACCATGTCAAAGGCACTAGTGTAGAAACCCATCTGCGTGCAATGGTAGCAAGACCGGCAGAGTGCAAGGGCTTTCTGACACTAAGAGAATAACGAGGAAAGACATGTCAATCCCAGTGCAATGTTATAATAACTTGGGGTGCAATGACCATGTCAAAAGTTTAGTGCTTAAGATGCGCAAGCCAGACCTGTGGCGAGTTGCCAGTTTCTAAAGCAGCAAGAGCTTGTATGATCATAGCCTTATCTTGAGCACTAGGAGCCTTAAGGCGACAGAGAAACCACAAACAGAGGAACATACCAAAACAACACAGTGCACCAAAAATGCCTACTCCCACCCACTCTTTAAAAAAGGAAAAAGCAGAAGATATCCAATTGGTGAATTGACCCAGAGTCACGGGATCGACACGGGTACTATTCAAGACAGCTATCTGGGTTAGTTGAGACTGGATCATGTCTTCCGCTTCCATGGACCAATTTCCGGCCAGATATCCACCAATGATGTGGGAAGCATTCCTGGAATCATTAAATCTGACAGAGGTTATACATAAATGTGCACGTTGGTCAATGCAGCCTAAAAGTACGAGGTCAGCCAATTCTTCTACCTGAGCTTGAAGAAAATCTATTCTTTGGTTGGTAGCTAAAATCCCTGACAAAATATGTTGATTAATCGCATTTTGCGATTCAAGTATAGTGGACGTTTGTTGAACAACTTGATTAATAGTGGCAGCAGTTTGTACTTGACTGGCCATGGCTACTCCGGCCGTAACTGCTGCAGCAGCAGATGCCGCCACGGCTGTCACTATAGCTGCTGTGATTCCAAAATCTCTGTGGACTCTAAGTAGCTCTACAATAGGAAATTTATCTGGATCCGCAGTGACTGGGATTGGGACAAAAGTTGGAATTTTCATAATTACTGCTACAGTCCAAGAACCATTCCAACACTCAGATAAGAAACAGGTAATAATAGAACAATCCAGCATCCCCGATGAGGTGTGATTAGCTAAAAGGAACAGGAACGGGGATTGGATACAGACCATTGCAGGAGGCAATGTGGCATAATGTAACAGAGAGTTGAACGAAACAGATGTAAGCCTATTACCTCGTTCACTCTCCTTAGTAGTGCCAGAAACATTAGCCAGCCAACTTTTGGCTCCTAGTAATTGAGCCAATGCAGAAATATCGGCTGAAGCCCCCTTCTCATTGGAAATGAGCCATTGAAACCAGGACCAACCTGTTCCTGTAGAGGAGTTGGCATTGTTGTTAAAGTTATAAACATATCTCTTCAGAGGGGGAGAAAAGGAGAAACCTTTAGCAACTTGATGTTTCTCCCAAGAATGATCCTGACAAGGCGTAAATGTCGGGGGAAAACCAAAATTAGGGGTACAGTAAGGAGAGGCCTTGAAATGAGTGGCATAGCAAGTACTATTAGAAGAAGGAGGCATTGGGATTAATACCTCGGAGATAATAGCTAAAGTAGTTATGTTTAAAACAGAGCTAGTTGCGGGGGTCCCTGAGCCTGATTGCTTCCCTGAAACTACTTGGCTCAATACAGCACTGAGAATACTCCCTGAGACTCGACTGGACCGCAATGGGTCCTCCCAGTTAGTCAAATTTTTGGTCTTAAGGCTAATACAATTAGTGTTCCCAAGGCTGAAACAAAAAACTCCTGTGAGATTAACTTGAGACTGATTAAAAATATTTTCCATGTCCCCTCTAGGAGAGGTACAAGGAGCAGACATCTCACATGAGGTAGAAAAAAGAGTGGGGAGGACACTAGAATTACTATGAACTGGCATTGGCATTGGCCATGCCCGTGCCACTGCCCACCACTGCATTGGTGTCATCTGTACTGTTGGCACCAGCATCAGAGCCAGAGCACTCATCAGAATGAAGCTCCTCATCATGGGACTGTTGTGGCACCTCCTGCTGCTGGTTAGTAGATCTCGAGACTCTTCTTGTCAGGCATTCAGGGATCCACAGCGGCTCCGTGCGATCCTGGGGAAAAACACATACAGATCCTCGTGCCCATGTCAGCACGGGGTCAGGGCCGTTCCATTGGCCCGTAAGAACATCCTTCCACTTAACATAGCCAGTCACAGAGGGCTGAGGGGACACATGTCTATCGGCCGCAGAGCGGCCATGAATATCCAAATTCAAAAAATTAATGGTAAAAAGAGCTAAGGACAGGCGTTCTTTAGGAGTGTGGTCAACTCCTATTCCCCCTTTTTGTTTTTCTAAGGTTTCTTTTAAGGTGCGGTGGGCACGTTCAACAATGCCTTGCCCTTGAGGATTGTAAGGCAACCCATGAGCAAGTTGTACTCCCATAGTAGAACAAAAAGATGTAAACTGTCTGCCAGTATAAGCAGGTCCATTATCAGTCTCAAGGGATGCAGGTGCACCCCATGCTGCCCATGCCTCTAAGCAATGAGTAATAACATTACGTGCCTTTTCTCCCGATAAAGCAGAAGCATGAATAATTCCAGAGTATGTGTCAATAGAAACATGTACATATTTGAGGTTGCCAAAGTCAGGCACGTGAGTTACGTCCATTTGCCAGACGACCAATGGCTTCAATCCTCGTGGGTTTACACCATAAGTAGGAGGATGAAGAAATGTGACACAATGGGGACATTGTAATACTATCTGACGAGCATCCGCTCTGGAGATGGAAAAAACGTCTGCGCAGTGTCATAGCATTGACATGAAAGTTGTGATGAAACAATTTAGCTTCTTCTAAGGAGGAGGCCAAGCATACCAACTGGCTTCTAGTTGCCGAGTCAGCACAGGCATTACCCTGTGATAACGGGCCAGGAAGAGAGGTGTGAGCCCGAATGTGCATTGGATAGAAAGGGGCAGTACGGCTACGGATAAGCTGTTGAAGCTGATTAAAGTAAGCAGACACAGCATGGGTGTCACTAATAGCTCCTACAGCCTCCAGAATTTTGAGCGCCTGCACCACATAGATGGAGTCCGAAATGAGATTGAAAGGAAAAGAACACTGTTTAAAAACTTCAATGACAATTTGTAGTTCTACCCATTGTGGATTTCCAGGAGCAAATTGATGCTGGACAGGGGGAGAGTCATTAATCACATAAGCTCCCATTCCAGACTTAGAGCCATCAGTAAAAATATTAACAGCCCCCGGAATTGGAGTGGGTGAAGTTACTTTAGGGAAAATGATAGGATGCTCTTTAACAAAATGGAGTAATGGATGAGAAGGGTAATGATTATCAATATCCCCTTGAAACGAGCAACATAGAATGGCCCAGTTGTCTAGAGTAGCACACAAAACATTAAGTTGAACTTTAGAATAGGGTATGATAAGAGAAGAAGGTGCTTGTCCAAAAAATTGAATGCTCTGTTGAATCCCTCTAAGTGCTAACGCTGCAACAGCATCAGGATAGTATTCTAAAGATTTTCCTGGGGATACATGTGGGTGGATCCATAGTAAAGGCCCATTTTGCCACAGTACTCCAGTAGGCTGCCGCATAGTGGCAAGCACACATAACTGGAAAGGTTTATCACTCTGGAGCCTGCATAGAGTGGCATGTTGTATAGCTTCTTCTACTTTTATAAGGGCCGCTCTGGCCTCTTTAGTGAGGGTACAAGGGGAAGTAAGATCTGGATCACCCTTAAGAATAGCATACAAAGGCTGGAGCACGATATTAGGAATATGTAAATAACCTCTTATCCAATTAATATCTCCCAACAGTTTTGAAAATCATTTAAAGTTTGGAGATCTTGAGTTCTTATAGTAACTTTTTGTGGTTTTAACATGTCATATCCAATCGATGCTCCCAAATACTTAATAGAATCCCCTGTTTGAACCTTCTCAGGTGCAATATGTAATCCATACTGAGCTAACAACTTCACCAGGTCTTTATAGGCCTCATTAACTGACTGTTGTAATTTGGCTGCCAATAATACATCATCCATATAATGAATAATCTTGATGGAAGGATATTGTTGTCTGAGAGGTGCGAGTGCCTTCCCTACATACATCTGACAAATCGTAGGACTGTTAGACATTCCCTGTGGTAAAACAACCCACTCAAACCTTTGATCTGGTTCCTCGTGATTACACGAGGGAAGGGTGAAGGCAAAACGCTGTGAGTCCTTAGGATGCAAAGGAATAGAAAAGAAACAGTCTTTAATGTCAATAGCAATGATATGCCAGCCCTGAGGAACAGAGAAAAGCAGCGGCAGCCTGAAACACCCCCGCCATACGGAGGCAGATCGGGAGGCTGTCTGTTCTTGAGCCCTTGCTTATCTCTGTTCCCTGTACCTAAACTCCCTAGCTGCCGAGACAGCGTCTCTAGCTCCTCCTCTTTATTATCTTCTACCTCTGACCCACTTTCGCATGGGGGCGTGCGCAGCACACTGAGATCTGGATACAGTCTCCTCCCGTTCTCCACGCCCCGCACACTCCCCTCTTCCTGAGACACTTCGCTCTCTGTTGTTTCTGATTTTTCTTCATGCAATTGTTCTAAAACCTCTTGCCCTTTAACAAGCGCTTCTTGGCATCTGCCATCCGTAAGGCAACTACGGACCATCTTCCAGAGGGGTATCACCCCGCCCTCTAGCATGCCCTGCTCACGAGCAAAGTCAAGGTCTTTGCCTAATTTATCCCAGCTGGGTGTAGTGAGGCTGCCTGAAAATGCAAACCACGGTGCAGCTGTATCTACCCTCTGTAAAAATTTCTCTAAGGTACTGCGTTTCACCTCCAGTCCCTTGGAACGTAAAAGGCCATCTAAGGCCAGAAGAAGTGGACTTGAAGTCACGGCACCCATGATGCAACACAAGAAAACACAGAAATTGAAAGTGAAAGTACACAAAACGAACATACACAGAAAACAAAAGGAAAATTCAGAGTGCAATTGCTATAAGATGTAGCGCCCTCTCTTTACAGAGGAGCTTCCCGCTTTTTAACAGCGGGTCCCACGTTACCTGGGACTTACCGGTGCACCTCCCTGACTGCTGAAAGTTCTGGTTCCTGGGTGTTTCTTTGTTTCTTTTTTCCCGGGTCTCGGCACCGCTTGTCGCGACCCCCCTTGCCCACAAGGAAGACGCGACTCAGGAATCTTCTTTCAGCAGTTTATTCAGGCCCTTGATATTCTTCTCATAATTCTTCTACTACTACCTCGGATGCCCCTCCCAGCCTTAATAAAGCACCGTGAACCCCAATGCAAAGCTGCCACATGTACCCTTCTCACAGGGTGCTAGAAAATGACACGCCAACTTTCTCTGATAAGGAGCTGGGAACACGCCAACTCTCTTTGATATGGAGTTGTCCTTCACAGACCACAACGGAGCCAGCGCCATCATGTAATGGCGACCACAGTCCGCAGGAACGGCTCACCACAGTGTGTTGAGGTTTTCCATCACAAATTATTTCCTCTCCCTTGGAAAAAAAATGTCTGTTCAAGTCATTTGCCCATTTTTAGTGGGGCTTTGTCATTTTTTGGCCATTCAATTGTATGATTTCCTTTATATATTTGGATTATATGGTTTGAAAACGTTTACACAGGATGCTTTTTTTTTCATTTTGTGTGGTTTCTTTCCTTTGTTGTGCAAAACTTTTTATATGGACACAGCTCTACTTGATTATTTCTGTTTTGGTGGCCTGGGCGTCTGGTGTCATAGGAAAGCAATGCCAAGACCAATTCATGGGCTTTTATGGTTTCAAGTCTTAAATTTTAATTTTTAATCCATTTTGAGCTGATTTTTGTGAATGATGAAAGAAAAAGCTTCAATAAATGATCAATGGGTATTTATAAAGATGCTCAATATTCCTATCACCAGAAAAAAAAGCAAATCAAGTTCATGGTGAGATTATCATGTCATACCCATTAAAATGGCCGATATCAAAAAAAATCAAAAGATAACAAGTATTGGTGAGAATGTGGAGTAAAAAGAATTCTTATGCATTGTTTTTGGGGATGTGAATCAGTACACTTTTGCACTTTTGAAAACAGAATGAAGCCTCCTTTAAAAATTAAAAAATGGAATTTCTGTATGATTCAACAGTTGCATTTATGGGTCTATTTCCAAAGGAAATAAAATCAGTTTGTCATAGAAATATCTATAAGATACTCTTGTACTGTTCTGGTTTGATTCATTAAATAATCATAGAGTAGATATGGCAAATATTCTATTAGCTTCTTAACATAAAATAACAAACACTGTAGGTAGTTTTTCAATCTAAATTATTTAAAATCAGGCATATATTCAGATAATTAAGGAGGGTCTAAATGCAGAAGGAAGAGTGACCTAAACAGAAACTCGGGGATTTGCTCTCTTTTCCCTGAACAATGTCTGATTTTCTCCCCCAAGCAGCCTGACTATAATATGGACAATTTCATTGAGCTTCTCTGTGTTACTCTTTTTACTACAATATGGCTGGTTTCCTATAAATTCAATGGAACACTACTGCAGTTACTCCCTCATATACAAAATTAATGTACACGTATTAAGACAAGATTTTTTCCCTTTTATATTCATTGTTGCATTTTTGAAAACAGAAAGATACGAAAGGAAAACGTCCTTTTTCTGTTGCATGTGGCTTTTAACTGTCTCTGTCAGCTCCCCTTGACAATTGCATTTCTCTGAATTTTCTTGCTCACAGGGACTTTGACAGTATTGGGTAGGGGTCAGTGTTCCGCTGCTGTGGTTTGTCTGGTGTTTGCCCGGTTGGACTGGGATCCTGACTGAAGGGAGGAAGACAGAAGGCATCCCGCTGCGCTTCCCTGGCCTGTGGCTGCAGTGCCCCTGGTCAAGTCCCTGACACCTGTTGATGTGGCTTCCTTCCTTGCCTGAGTAGTGGCGGAGTCACGGCTTCGTTTTCCTGGAGGAGGGCACCTTGCTCAGCCCATGGGGACCCATCAGAAGCTGCATACTTGTACTGGAGGCAATTCCTATGTGAACTGTTGGAGTTCTGCATAAGGGATGGGTTCATTATCCCTCATTGATTTGTTCAATCATTTATAAGTATGGACTCATGGGTATTAATTTAATATCTTTATTATGATCCAATAATACTTCACTGTCTGGGGTCAAATCTTCCCACTCCTACCTTTGAGAACACTTTCCATTGGCTCATGTTATACCTTTTTTTTTTTTTAGCACTTTCTTACTAGAAGATGCTACAGGCTCATCTTGTTTTACATTCTCAGTCTCAGATCAGTTATTTCTGCAAGGGTCCCTGTTTCATTACTCTAGTGATATCTTCATAAAACATTTTTTTTATTTTCACAAACCATGTAACAAATATGTATGGAGTCAATAAGTAACCTCCCCTTTAACAAGTGCTTCCTCCTCCTTCTCCTCCTCCTCCTCCTCCTCCTTCTTCCTCTTCTTCCCCTCCTCCTCCTCCCCTCCTCCTCCTTCTCCATCATTTATAGCAGATTTGTGGACACATCTCTAATAATAAGCATTGTATTTCCTTTCCTCATGTGACCATGGGGTAAGGGAGTTGGGACCAACTTTATGATCTTCTCACACTACATGCTTTTGTACCAGGTATAGCACAGAACTATGTCCTTGGCTTCTCAGCAAACACCTTTTCCTCTATCGATTCCCCATTTACTTTTCTCAAAAGTGACTTGATCTCATGTATCTCATCAGTGACAATGACACAAATTTTCAGGCTCGATGACTCTTGTATTGTTTTAAATTTTATCTGTTTTTGGAGGGAGCAAGTCAACAGGTGGCTTCATACTGCGAAAAGGAGACCCTTACCGACCCTCTAACACACACTTCTGCATTTTATATCTTGGTGCACCATTCATTCTGTCCTCAAGACAAACCACAGGAGCTTGTTTTCCACCAGCCTGCCTGGGATGCACCTCCTGGGCCCTGCCTCTTCATTTACATGCTTTTCCCTGTTTCTCTGCCATTTATACTTGGACTTCAAGACACCAATCTCCCAGCACTCTGTGTAATCTTCTTCAAAAATCGATGAGCACAAACTAGACCATCACAACATACTGTAATCACCAAGTTACCTCTTTGGAAGTGGGAGGGCAGAGCACTGAGTTGGACACACGACAGGTACAGGCACACAGCCTGAAAGAAGGAACAAAATACTAAGAGGAAATTCACTTAGTGAGTTGGCCAATTAGATGTTTATGAAAAAAAAAAGTATGCATATTGGTATTATACCAAGTAACAGCTATGCAAATGCTCATTTCTAGATGTTGCAACACCTGATAATTTAGTAATACAAAAGGATATGTCTAAGTGCATTCATGTTGGACAAAACTACAAAAAACCCCGAAGCTTTGAACTTCCTGATGTATAGAGGCCATGACCTTTTTCGTTTGTGAAGACTAGAGATCTATTTTATTATCAAAGGGATAAATCAATAATAACAATGACAACAATAAAATTTAGATGCAGAAGTTAGACTCTATGGTTTTTAACTTTCAAACTAGAGATTTCCAAATATCATTATAAGCCCATGGCTAATTTATCATTATCATTATATCATAATTTTAATTATCTGATAACAATAATTCTTAAATCATTCAAACTTATTTTAAGTAAAATAAAAGACAGACAAAAATAAAACTTCAGAAGTTCACTTTGCCCATGTCATCATATGATATATTAATACTCAGGCTATAAATTTCTTCCTATATTCTTTATTATTTGGTAAGAAGGATTGTTTTCAATCTTTCAGATACACAAATCGATATCTGTATTATGAATAATTGCATTAATAACATTAGATTGCTAGCAAACAGTAGGAGACTTCACCATTCATTGTGTTTTTAAGAATGATTGTTTTGAAGGTCAAAGGGATAATTCCATCAAGTTTAGTCAATTTTTATCATTCATTGCATGAATTATATCAATCACTATAGACTGCTCTACAGTAACATGAAAGTATTGTTGACTAAAATTCAATAATTTTGAGTCTATTAATACAACTTGTCTCAGCCTGAAAAGCAAATAATAAACTCAATGTGTAAAAAAATAAGTAAATAAACTATTAATCAATTTTATATTGATTATTCACTTATGAAATTTTGTGAACTATCTGAAAATTCTAACTGAAATTTAATATTTTGTCCAGTGTGAAAAATTCTATCTGGTTCATAAATTATGTATTAGCAAACATGTATCTTTAAACAGTCTATGCAAGTGAAAATAAAAAGGAAAACTGAAAATGAAATTTGGGATGCTGCATTTGTTTTTAATCAGCCTAGTAATAGACTATAGTTCCAGATCATTGATATTATATACTTCACAGAAGATCTCCTTATTGTGTCAATGGCAAGGTCAATATTTTGCAACTTTCTTGTACAGGATATACTTTATTGTCAAAAACTTTTCAAAGTTACAACTTTATATGATTTCATGAACAATGATGTTAATTGCTTAGAGCTGGTGCTTTTTATTCCTAAATTTGCTCATTATTAATTTGTAGGGCTAAAAGATACTGGAAACTAGGTATGATGTTCAGTCAAACCAAAGACGACATACAGAGAAATTAGCTGTGATTTAATCACCAGGAAAAAGGTCTGGTCAAATATCTGGGGTTGTTTTGCACATAGAAAACTACACTGTGGTGGAAATTGAATTGAGTGTTGTTTTTCTGAGTGTCAACTACACACCTGCATCCCTGTTCTGATTCAAAGCTCTGTCTTTCTTATGTCTAGTAATATGGCAAGTTTTCCTCATTTGCTCCTGAGTTCAATACCTGGTAACTCCCCACCCTGCCACCGAGAAAAAAACCTCAGCATTTTTGGAAGCAAAACACAGGTATAATATATCTCTGTTTCCCTATATACATAGAAAGACATATAGATATGTCTTATCAACTTTATAGTAAATGGCATAGTGAATATAAAATATTTGGCATAGCACCTGAAGACTATGAGATTAATAAATATTAAAAACATTTTTGTAATTAATATTCTATTCATTAACTCCATTTTATACAGATGCAGCAAATAAAAAATGATGGATTATTTGATTGCTCATCACATGTAAGTTGAGAGGTATATTTTTCTGATAAATTGATGAAACATATAGAGTTGTGAGTGGTTACTTAGAAGGCAAAGAGCGTCTTTGATTTGTGGAAGGTACTTTATCATTTTTAAAGAAGATAAATTAAACTTTGGGTCTCTCTCACAAGGGTTGCCCTTGAAAAACTCACTAAATGTAGGAAGATCTATAAGGAATTAAAGTTAGAGCCTGAATTGTAGAGACTTTACAAACAAAGTATTTTCTGAAGGTTCACCTTATTTTTCAATTTTATATCTTATAATAAAAGGGTTATGAGAGCCTACTGAGGAAGAGGCGTGAGATCTACAAACAGTATATACTTCCCAAATTAGGAACCGTTTGAAATGCACATGGTGTTAGGCAAATTAAAACTAAATAAATTGTACATATTCATATTACCTCTTGAATTGATTTTATTATATTTATCAGTCTATAAAATAATCATGTTTAAATGCTATTAAAATAATGACTTTTTAGGCTGGGGTTGTGGCTCAGTGGTAGAGCGCTTGCCTAGCACATGCGACGCCCTGGGTTCGATCCTTAGCACCACATACAAATAAACAAAAATAAAAGTACTGTGTCCATCTAAAAAGAAAAAAAATAAAAATTATGACTATTTAAAAATTTAATAGACCTATTTTCATTAAAGAAAAAAATTAATAGCTTTAATCTCTTCAAAGAGTCATTTTACTATTTTTTTTAAACTTTTGACTTCAACAAAATCTGTCTTGTAGACCACAACATTTGTAAATTAAAAAAAAAAAAAAAACTCGGACCAAATGGAATCCTTTATATTTTCACCTTGCAGTCCAAATAGAAAATGAAATGTAGTATAACTACCAAGAAAGAATGGCAGAAATCAATACCCTTATTAAAAACCTAAGGGAGGCAGAGGTAGAATCTATTGCACAGGCTTTTTAGTAAATGGTATAATACACAGAAAATATTTGGCACTGGGCTTGAGTCATAATATAACCAAATAAATATTAAGTATGTTGATTTTTTTTCTATATAATGTCCTTAACTTAAAAATTGTACTGGATGCTTGAATTCATATTTCCAATCTCAGCAATAAATTTCTAAAAACCAAACATAGTCTCAAAGCTGACAGTTGGGTGTAGCACTGCAAAAATAACAAAAATTCTGTTCCAATTGCAGAATATGTCTATCGGCCCCCAAGAGTTCTGCCTTTCCCCAGTAATCATTAGCAGTCTTTCCTTCCACCATAATAAATTATAGTCCTCCCTTCCCCCCATGTCTACTTCCAAATAGTGAGTAATAGTTTACCCTACCCTAGTGAGGTTTCAGCTTCTTAAATTTGGATCACTTGGCAAAAGTCGTCCAAACTTTCCAGTTCTAATCTGTAGTTTACCATGAAGATAAGAATATGTGTCTAATTCCTCTTGCCTTTGAATAGTTCTGTCTTCTCCATAAGATCCTATTGACCAGTGTGAGGTCCCAATTTAACAAACTTGAAATGGGTCTGAGCTCAGACTAAAAGAAGAGCCACTCCTGAGTATATCTATAACTTTTCTCAGAGACTCCAAATTGAACTCATCTTAGACCATCTGACCTAAGTCAACCCAAACTTGTATGAGAGATAAATGATTCTGAGAGACACAGAATTTTTGAGATGGTATGTTACATAGAGAAATCTACCACAGAAACCAGTAGTTGGAAGTACATTGTTGCTGCTATAACAACTTTTGGAATTGCATAAAAAGAGGTTAGTAGACAAATAGAAGGCTGGAAAATAACCATGAAATTGTTATAACTATTTGGGAGAATAACTCTTCCAAATATTTGGAAAAACTGTCCTATGTAGATTTGTTTGGAAGAAAGAAAAATAGTTTAGCTTAGTTTTTAGAATGAATAATGGTGCTTTACAGGTAGAATTTGAAAGAATAAGCACCTGTGATTCATTTCTCAACGCAAACCTGCAAGGGGCAAAACCCAGCTGGACTTAGGGCTCTGGAAAAGTTGTGCAGCTACACCAAAGCAAGTGAGCCCTTGATTAATTAAGAGGCTCATTCTCAACTGCAGAGAATGTGCTCATAGACATTCAAACTGAAGTTACAGATGGTGTTCAACTCAGCAAGAGCTAAACCCTACACAGGAAAATATAAAAGCAGTTGAGCTTCTTATAAATTTGTTCTTCGACTGATGTTTCACTTTTAACACCACTGTAGTATAAAGGTAACACAAAGTTTGGAAATCCATGGGGAAAATATATTTTTTTAATAAAGAGAGAATATGTAAATTTAGGAAAGGATGGGTGGAATCTAAGTTGAAGACAGAGAAGGTAAAGGGTATCAAGGAATGCAAAGATCATTTTATGAGAAAAAGTCTTATGGACTGTGAACATAGGGAAATTGTAAAATAAATATGTCACTTTCTGGAGAATGTGACCACAAAGGTGGAGGAAAGCAATGATTAATGTTGGTGAATGTGGGGCCAAACAGACTCACTGATCTTATTCTATATCATCACATATCAATTATTTTATTTATTCTTTAGAGAGAGAGAGAAAGAGAGGGAGAAAGAGAGAGAGAATTTCAATATTTATTTTTCAGTTTTCGGCAGACACAACATCTTTGTTCGTATGTGGTGCTGAGGATTGAACCCGGGCCGCACACATGCCAGGCGAGCGCGTTAGCACTTGACCACATACCCAGCCCATAAAAATTATTTTAAAATAAACATTTGTGTACTTAGACTTTTGTAAAACTGTTCACTTTTAAGCCTAAACTCTTAAGTTCACAAGGTACAAAAATATTAAATCAATGCAAATAACAGAATGATCAGTTGCGTGTGAAATAATAGGTGCTTTTTCCAATTTTTTTTCCTAAATATTTTATTGTATTCAAATAATTGCTTCTATACTAGGAAAAAAATATATCAGGAAATTTTCTCTCTCCCTCCCATACTTCTCCCTATTTTTTTTCCTTCCCTCCTATCTTCCCTATACAGGGAAGGTGTGTTTTAAAAGTATTTAAACACTGGCATGTAGCCTTGATTTTTTTTTTTAAAGCTGTTTAGATGATTCATTAGAATGTGTTACAAGTATCTTGCTTTCCATGGACTCTGACACTTTCCAAAGAAGTTTAAAAATAAATAAATAACAAGGAAACTTTTAAAAATGCATTGGCCTATAGCTTTGGGGTTTGGAGTAATCATAGCGAAAATGCTTTGTTGGCTGATTTTATATTATGGACTGGGCGCTTTTCTCCAAGTACAGTCATAAAATTGCTTTGCCATTTTTTTCAATTACCAATAAAACTTGTCAAGGAGCCATGCTCAAAAGTGAGTCGTTAGCTGAAGTCAGCTCTTTTATTTATATTTAGTAGACCCACAGTACCTCTAACATTTAATATTCCGACCAAGGTGTAAGCATCCAATTATCAATTACCCCAATGTCACATAATGCTTTAAATATTTTTATTCAGATCCTGCATATTTAGATAATTCTACAAAGAAAAAAACTAATCATTTTAAATCACAGATGCTATGTGAGGGAAGATATCTGTGATGCAATAAATCACCACAATATAGGAATCCTGGTTTACAGTATAAACATATGTCAGTTCAACAAAACCGTTAAGTTACTTACAAGATTTTTTTTGTTTATTTCAGAAGAGTAAATTAGGGTTCGTTAGATTAAATATATAAGGTGTTCTACTGACAGATGCAAGCACATGTAGGCCATATTCTTAATCATTAGTGCTGATGGCAGAAATGTGGGCATCCTCAACTGCAGTACGTTCAGCATCAAATAATAATGGAACAATATGGAAGATCAGTGCCAGATGAAAGGAGGACCACACAGTGGAAGACAGACATGATGATATGGCATTTATACAATGAAAGGGTATAGTTGATGGTGGCCTACAACCTTGAGGATTCCTGCACTGAATGAATATCTGTACCATATAGGTGGCCATGGGCCCAGAGCAAATAAGCAGCATCCTTAGAGTTTATCTGGAAAGTTAGGCACAAACATAGTTTGATTTTAAATCTGAAATCATATTGATATCTTTTCTGATAAAAATATAATAAAAATTGAAATCAATAACGAGAAAAACTATGGAAAATATACAATGCATGAAATTAAACAACTTACTCTTGAATAACCAATGAATCAAGGAAGAAATTGAGAAGAAAAATTTTAAAAATCAATGGAGAACGCACATACCTATAGGATGCAACAAAACCTGTACCAAGAAGGAAGTTCATAGCAACCAACACCTAAATCAAGAAAAAAGAAAGATTCCAAGTGTATAGTATATCACTACATCTCAAGATAGAAAAACAGAAAGACCAAAGCCAAAATTAGTAGAATCTAAGAAATACTAAAGGTTTACACACAGGGCTGGGGATGCAGCTCAGTAGCAGAACACTTTTTCTAGTGTATTTAAAGCCATGGGTTTGATCCTCAACACACACACACACACACACACACACACACACACACACAGAGAGAGAGAGAGAGAGAGAGAGAACAACAACATGAACATAAATGACACCATAAATCAATCAATAAATAAATAACTTAAAATATTAAAAAATATAAAAGATCAATGAAATGAATCTGTGAATCTGGTTCTTCAATAAGATAGTGAAAATTGACAAATTTATCCAGATTAACTGAGAAAAAGAGATGATACCAACAAATAAAAAGAGATGAAAAGAAATGGATTAGACCCTATAAAACAAAAAATACAAAAGACCATTAGAGATTATTGTTAACAAATTCAATAACCTAAGATAAGTTCCTGGACTTAAATTGTTACTATAATATAATCATGAAGAAATATAAACTTGAGGAGAACAATAATACTAAATCAGTAATAAAAGTAGCTCATATTCGAAAAGCCCAGGATAGGATGACTTTACTGCTGATTCTACCAAACATTTAAGAAGAATAAATACAAATAATTCTTGAATTATTCTGGAAAATGAAGAGGTGAGAACACTTCCAAAAACATTCTGAGACAAGCATACTCTGATACCAAAATTAAACAAGGGCACAACACACACACACACCCACACCCACACACACACACACACACACACACACACACACACACACACACACAAACCATGGACAATATTCTGGATGAGCATAGGTGCAATGATTCTCAACCAAACACAAACAAATGAACCCATCAGCATACTCCAACCAAGTGGGATCTATCTCAGCGATGCAAGGATGGTTAAAGATTTGGAAATATGTAATTATTGTACACTATATCAACAGAATGAAGGACAAAACCCATTAGGTAATCTCAACAGAAGAATAAAAGGCCTTTGATAAAATTTAACATTCCTTCCTGGTAAAAGTTCCACCATATTACATATAGGAAGAACATAGCTCTCATAACCTACTTGAATCCAATGTATGAAATATGATATGTCAAGAGTTTTGTAATGTTTTGAACAACTAATAATAATAATAAAAGAATTGTAATGTAAATAAATAAATTTTTTAAAAGAACATAGCTCAACATGATAAAGGCAATTTATAATAAGACAATATATAACATACCGACTGGGGACAACTGAAAACTTTCTCACTAAGTTGGGGAACAAGAGGAGTATGTCTGAGTTCACTGTTTTTATCCACCAGAGTATTGGAAGTTCTACCCACGGCAATGAGACAAGAGAAAGAAAGAAAGGACCTCAAAATTGGAAAAATGGAAGTCAAATTGTCATATAACATAATATTGTAAAAATATTCTGTGTTTATAGAGTAGAAGCATCAATATTTTAAAAATGCTAATGCTTCTCCAAATGATCTACAAATTTAATTAAATTCCTATCAAAATATCAATGATGCTTTTCACAAAACTAGAGAAAAAAATCCTAATATTTGTATGAAGCCACAAAATTTTGAATAGCTAAAGCCATCTTGAGCAAAAAGAACAAAGCAGGAGGCCTTGCACTACCTGACTTCAAAACATACCACAGAACTGTAGTCATCAGAAGCACAATGTACTTGCATATAAACACAGACACATAGGACAATGAAACTAAACAGAGAGTCCAAATGTAAAGCCACACATTTACAATCAACTGAAGTTTAACA
Organism: Ictidomys tridecemlineatus; assembly: GCF_052094955.1. NCBI lineage: Eukaryota > Metazoa > Chordata > Mammalia > Rodentia > Sciuridae > Ictidomys > Ictidomys tridecemlineatus. The sequence goes on along the minus strand of NC_135485.1, from coordinate 80,611,054 downwards.
AAAGTGCAAGGGACACACCTTGGTGAGAGTATGGTGTTTTCCAAAAATGGGTCTGAGAATGTTGGCTATCCACATGCAGATGAATGAAACTAAAACCCTATAACTCATCACTTACAAAAATCACCTACAAGCATATTAAAAATTTAAATATAAGCCTTACACAATGAAACTATTCAGAGTAATAATAGAGAGCAAGAGTTTTTGAACAAGAAAAAAAAAGTACAGGAAACAAAAAAATAAAATTACATCAAACTACAAAACTTCTGCAAACAAATAAGATTACATCAAGCTAAAACTCTTCTGCTCAGCACAGGGAACACTCACCAGAATGAAGAGACAACAATCAGAATGAGATAAACAGTTTTAACTCTACTTCTAGTAAGGGGTTAAAACAAACAAATAAACAAAAAACAACCAAAAAAAACTCAGCATCACTAAAAAACTGGGAAATGCAGATCAAAACCATAATGAGATTATCAACCTCACCCTCATTAAAAAAAGGCTCTTATCAAAAGGAGAAAATACAATGTGTTCTGGAGAGGATTTGGAGAAAAAGAAATCCTTGCATACTATTGCTAGGAATGTCAGTAAGTATAGGCATTATATAAAACAACATGAAGGGTCCTTAGAATATAATCATAGATATACTATGTGATCCCACTACCCCACTACTGGGTATAAAACCAAAGGAAATAAAATCAGTTTGTCAAAGCTACATCTTCAGTCTCATGTTCATAGGAGCACTATCCACAATTCTAATTGCAAGAAATGCAAACAAGTTAAGTGTCCATCAACTGATTGAGGCATAAAGAAAATGTGGTACATATACCTCATGTAATATTATTCAGCCATAAAAAATAATAAAATCCTGTTATTTGCAGCAACATGGATGAAACTGGAGATCATTATATTAAGTGGAATAAGTCATGCATAGATAGTTGCTGCCCATTCTCAGTCACAAGTGGAATCTGAAACAATAGCTCTCATGGAAGTCGAAGAGAATTATGGTTACTTGAAATCAGAGAGAATAAGGTCTGCAGAGGGATGGGGTTTATCAATGAGGCCAATCAAGAGGAACTTGACTATGTGCTGAAGTTTCACACGCCTGTCTCCTTCCTGTTGAAACCTCTTGAGGTGTAATGATGAGCACAACAGGCAGAGTCCACAGGCTCAGTGTGATGCTCCCCTGCTGCAGCTACTTGCAATGTGGGCAATGCCAGGCATCATCTGGGGCCAGTCGTTCCTCTCGACCTGGCCCCTTTGCGCTGCATCCCGAGGGCTGCTGGGGTCAGGCGAGGGCTCCAGCCGCCCTCCCAGGTACTGGCCCTGCGCCAGGTACTGGGCGAAGAGCTCGGTGTTGCTGAGATACTGCATCACGGCATTCATGAAGCACGTGTTGCCGTGGTGGTTTGGGAGCCCTGCCACTCAGGCACCAGCTTGGCGGCTCAGGGGGCGGTGCGGGCGAGGCAGGAGGAGCGGGCGGGAAGCAGCTGCAGAGACCGCCATGGTTTGGGCGGCTCCCTCAGAGCTAAGGTGCAAGAGTCTGGACAGCTTCTTGGGGATGCGGCTCAAGAAGGTGCCCATGGAAGGCGCTGAAGAAGGCGACCGGCCGGGACCTCCGTGCCCCCGCGGCCTGCGTGGCGGCTCTGGAACAGCCACTTGCTGAAAGAGCACTTCTCCTTCCAGCCCGCTGCCTCTATCTTGGATTGGCCGCGGCTGCCCATGCTCATCACCACGCCTGCCCGCCCAGCCTGGGACCTCGCCATTGCCGCAGCGCATCCCGCTGCTCTGCGCCTTACCGGCCAGAGGGCTCGATGCCCCACACACGTCAGAGCGCCTCCGAGCCAGCAAGCGAACCTATTTCAGGATTTTTTCACAGTTATGAAAATCTGACTAAACACCAGTATCATAGGACTTCCATTATGGAAAAATGTTATTTGTGCCACACACTGTACTCATTATGGAGATAGCAAGAATGAATGAATAATCTTCATTGTAGGATGTGAAGCTAATGGCAAAGTTATGCATAGGGAGACAGAATACAAGAACAAATAATGGACCCAGCCTGGAGGAGAAAACTTGCTGGAGTGACAGAGGAATCAAATGAAAAAATGTGGATGAGATGTGGCATAGTGGGATGTTTGAGATGAACTCCAGGCAGTAGGGAACAAAATCATGGCAAGACTTACAAGGAAAATATAGGTACAATGTCATTTCATTCTATATAAATCCAGATATGTAAATTTAAAATAACAAAGTTTAAGAGGTATTAATAAATTATTACTTTATGTACAAAATTTGAAAAGTAAAAAATTTCCTGAATGTAAAAGATTATTAACTTTAACCTTGTTGAGTTAACAGTTTCTATGATTTCATGTGAACACTTTAGCTAATTCAGACAAATTTCTCCCTTTCTTTGTCAAAATTTACCTTCAAGCTTCTGTGAATGCATTTGGTGACTTCCATTCTATAATTTTAGTGTGCATAATTGTCTTAGTCCATTTTCTGTTGCTATTACTGAATACCATAGAAAATGTAATTTATAAAGAGTAAAGTTTTTTTTTTTTCAGCTCATGTTTCTGGGAATCCAAGGATGAAGTGCTGCAAGTGAAAAAGTTCTACTTTTTTTGGAGCCTGTTTGTAGATTCTCAAAGTGGTGTAGGGCATCACAGGGTGAGGCAGAATGTACCGGTTAAAGTTTCTCTGCCTCTTTTTTGTTAAAAGCAGAGTCCCATTTGTTAAGTTCTACTCCTATTACCTCATTTAACCTTAATTACCTCCCAAATCCCATACCAGGATTAAATTTCTAGCCTTTTAATAACTCACAATGGGGATTAAATTTCAACATGAATTTTAGTGGGGCATATGAACCATAACCACAACTCTACAAATCATTTCCCTGTATACTATAAAAACATAACTTAAATCCACATTAAATATTGCTACTGGGACTCAGGCTAATGCCCAGCGTAATGTTTCCAAATCTGAAACTTTGAAACAGGATATGAATGCAATAAAATAACAAGAAGAAGTTCACCAATCCACTATCACATGTTCTGTAGATTTAAGAAAATGTCTGGTATGATCTAATAACAAAGCTTCTGGGCAGAGGCATGTAGAGTGAAATGTGTTCCTCCAAGGGGAATCCACTGTTCCAGAATGCCATGACATCTATACAATTTAGATTTATTCACATGGAAGAAATTTTATTAAATAATGAACCTTTTGAATGATGTAGGCCTTTGGAGCACTTGTGTAAGAGGCAACTCCCTGATGTTGATGAGAAGTTCATAATTGTAAGCTGCAGATAATTGGCTGGAGAAGGAAGAGAAAATCATGGGATCTTAGAAGTCACATGAAGCCTATGGAATTCAGCCTTTGAGTAAGGGAAGGACGATAGTAATTTTTAAAATAGCATGGCATGTCCAGATTTCTGTTTCAGAGAGAATATTATGACAACAGTGTAGGGGAGGAAAGACTTTAGGATTTATGTCCTGTTAGGGTTCTGATTTGTGTTTAGGTCAGGAGATGGGACCTGTTAGCAGTGTCAGTTTGGGGGAAGAGAAAACAATTTCAAAAATATTAAACCAGTCATTCAACAAATAGTTTGTGGACATTTACTAGGAGCCAACAACGATTCTGTGCCTTAAGAGGTAAAATCCAAAGCACTTGGGGTTTGACTAGATATATTTGTTGAACAGTTAATAGCAATCTTCTATGGGGAGAGAAGAAAGGGGAAAGCTCCTTTTGCCTCTGCAGTTTTGCAAAGCCAATTCAAGAAGATAGATTTTTAATTTGGTCACAAATGAAGAGTCAATTTTGAGAGGCAGACATAGAAGAAAAAGGATGAAACTGGCCCAGCAAACAAAATCATCCAAGGCCTGGGTGCTCCAGGTCAGAGCCTGTGATGCCAGATTATCTAATTCAGCACTGGTGTCCCCTGGTGGTAATGCAAGATTCAGTTCATGTCAAGGAATATACTGGGAAAACCTTTGAAGGACAAGATAAATCTTTTGAGTTTTATCCTGAATGCAATGAATTGTCACTGGAACATTTCACAGGAAAATTTAAAAATGAGATGAAGAATATGTACTATGGGGGAATCTAGTCTAGGTATATAGTTGGGTGCTTCATTTAAATATACATTTCATCCTGTATCAGTTATCCATTGATGCCTCTCCATATTTAAGCTATTTCTGGTAGACTGCATCAATATTTTTATGATTTATACAGGGTATTATTATCTGGAATAGTGATTTTATATAATTCTAAAATGCCTATTTTTCTCTTATGTTAAGGATTTTGAATTTTGTTAGTTCAAATGACAAGATAGTTTGATGGAATTATACTTTTACTTGTTCTGAATTATCACATTATATTATTTTGTCTCTCTTTGCAAAAGTGTATCCCACATTCAATGCTGGTTACACCCCAAATAAATCAATATTTCATTATTCTTCCTCTTTTAAAAAACATCAAGCAGGTTTTTAATCAAAAAAGAGACATTGTCAATTTCAGATATTTCTTGAATTTTAATTTGCAATTTACATATTCCTATTTAAAGCTCATTCATTTCTATTCTAATATAACTAATGATTAAAAACATATGAGAATTGGGGCTGGGGATGTGGCTCAAGCGGTAGCGCGCTCGCCTGGCGTGCGTGCGGCCCGGGTTCGATCCTCAGCAGCACATACCAACAAAGATGTTGTGTCCGCCGAGAACTAAACAATAAATGTTAAAAATTCTCTCTCTCTCTCTCTCTCTCTCTCTCTCTCTCTCTCTCTCTCTCTCTCTCTCTCTCTCCCCTCTCTCACTCTCTCTTTAAAAAAATATGAGAATCAATTTTTAAGACTAATATTGAAAAAGCTTGTTTATTTCTATTCAATTTTTACCTAGTGCTGTTGGAATGTTCTCCTGAATGTTGTGGTCAGTTTTTTATTTAAGTGATAGCATAAATTGTCTTTTACAGAACTACTGCCTCTAGGAAACCATCAAGGATTGATATTTTTCAATGTTTTTTTCCCTTATTCAGTGTCACTTAAGAACCAGTCATTTTTTGTATATCTAAGTTGCACCTATTATTTAGAAGCAAAAGCAGCAGTAACACTCATTCATGGAAGACTTTAAGACTAACCTTCCCTCTGCCACAGAACTGCAAATCCATATAGGACTCAATCACTAATGACTGCAAAGGAGATAAAAGTATGGTAATTTACTAGAATGGATGTTCTTTCTGGGTAAAAATATCCTGCCAATTATATTGAGTCCATTATAAAATGCAAGGAGAAAAATTCTGTACACATCTCAGTGTCTTCACAAAGTTCAAGGCCAAACCAAGCCCAAAGGTTAGAATAGGTTTTATAAGAAAAGTGCAAGAAGAGAAGTACTTTGCTTACCAGGAGACAAACATTTGTACCCTGAATGGACAGAAAGAGCTCAAAGTGTAAAAAGATGGTCACTTCTTTGCAATCTTCCCAGGGCTGAATATTCACTGTTCCTAAAGATGGTAGCAAAACAGCTACTTTATTAAGTAGGGTAGATTCCTTTGTTGTCCAAAGAAAGAGAAATTCAGAAAATCTAAGTATGCAGGAAGACATGGGGGAGGGCAGGCTGCCAGCACACTCCTGCCCTCTACTCACCTCTGAGTGCCTCAGACATGTGAACAGGACTCAAATGGCTTATTTTATCAAACTTCTTCTTTGTGGTGTTTGGCTCATTTTTTAGATTTGTCAGAGGAGCATTTTCTTCAGCCAAGTGTTCCCAGGTCAATAACAACAAAGTCTTACTGATCATTCTATTTTCTATACATTTTGATGGAAAATTTCTCTCTGCAAGTGTTTCCTTTGGTATTACTTGCATGAAATATCAATCTTCCTGTGATCTATTTATACAGAGTATTTGTATTTTTTCCATTTGTATTTATTTTCAGAAGGTGTCAATTCTTTTGTGATCCACATAGAACAAGTAATGTTTGATAAGTGGTGGAAAAGAGTATTCAAGGGGATAGGGTTATAAATGGATGCATATTATTGCTCTTGGGAGTCACAGCATTCACAGAAAAAAAAATAAAAGTTCCTATATGACAATCAGGCCCTTGAATGTATACCCATAGGAATTGGAATCATAGTTGTTTCATCTGGTGGCCTTTGTGACATTTTCAGAGAGAGAAAATGCCCTTCCTTAAAATAACACACAAAAAAGTGCCATCCTTTGGGAGAAGTATTTAGTTTAAGACCATGACATGATGATCCTCCCTAGAAAGAATTAACCTGGAAACAAAAGCGTAAGTGTGAGCTTCAGTGTCCTAGTACCATGAGGATGGTGATTAGTGGATTGTCTACACTAGACCACCACTGAAAATTGGGGACCAGTAATCCATAAAGAGGAGACACAAAGGAGCAACAATGAAAGGGATTGAGTGTGCATGGCAGAGCTCTCTCACTTCATGAGCCTACACTCTTTGAAAAAAATGCACCTGAAGACCTGACAAAAAGGAGAGACCAGAAAACCGATGAAAAACAACAAAGAAGATCTTCCAGTTAAGCTGGTAATTCGGAATGCAGCAGTTCTCAAAACAAGTTGAGGGTTATCTGTCAGTTTTTCCTGAAATATAACCCAGCCAGATACTGAGTTGCTTAAAATAGACCTATTCCTTAGAAATTAGCAAAAGGAGAGAAGGACAGGCAATCTCCATTCTGTGCTTTTCTCCATAACTGGCTTGTCTTACTGCCTTTTTCTGCACTCGGACTCTTTATTCCAAGACCCACTAAAAACACCAACATCCTAGATGACACTTTGGATATCCAAGGCTGGCTAAAGAAATATGTGTTTCACAGCCTATCCACCCAACATGACTACATAGGAAAGCCTTCCTACTGGGTCTCACCTCAGGGAAGTAAACTCAGAAAAGAGAAGTTGCCAGGCAAGGCCTGTCAAGTCCTCTAGAACTTCATAGAGTCAGACAGTGGACCTTCAGGAGCCTGTGAATATCCACATGTGCTGTCAAGCTTCTTGTTATAGTCAGGCAGAACAAGAAATGAAGGGTCATACTGGGCTTAAAGGACAGGTGAACATCCCCAAGGATACAGACCAGGAAGGAACTTTTCTATCTGGAGAGAGAGAAGTGAATGACGTAGATGCAGAAAGGTGGGGTTTGGAGATTTTTGCAACTGCTCACAAACAAAATGTTGATAGGCTTTTGGTTTTCAAACATAAGACAGAAAGAGAAAATAAAAGGCTTGAGAGAGATGAAAGGAGAATGTACCAGAGTGCACAAACAGTCTTCTCTCTTGTTATCTCTACCAAATGAACAAGGAGAGGAGATAATTTAGTGCCTCCATTTAACCATCATGGGCAACTTTAACTTGAGCAGTCAGTGAGTATTATAAAACACATTGCCAGTAACTGGAGTTGACATTGACCTTGGCAGAGTTACTTAACAATTCTCTACCCTTCTCCACTGAGTCTCCTTCTTGAAGAAACTTCCCTTCTTCACCCAAGACACTGCATCCCCTTGATTCCTCAAATCCTTCTCAGAAGTTTTTAGAAATTCTTAAGCCTTAAAATCTATTTGTAATTAAATATAGCAAACATATAAATGTTGCAAAAAGGACTAAGAGTATGGAATAAATTTTGATGGGAAGCTTTGTTACAACATACTCTGCTGGCCCTTACTATGAATAAATTAGTTAGATAGACAGACAGACATTCTCAATATAAAAAATTCCTCAAGTATATGAATACATTTTTAAATAGTAATTTTTTAAAATATGTTCTTAGCACATAGACATGATATCATTATTTTTTTATGTAGTGCTGAGGATTGAAGTCAGTTCCTCACATGTGCAAGGCAAGCAGTTTGCCACTGAGCCCAAGCCCCAGCCCCATAAATAGTAATTCTTATAAGATAATTCTTATAAAAATATAAAGCCATAGGCCAAAGGGCAGTAATTAATTTAAAACATAATTTTTATTATGAAAAAATGGATGTAATAAAAGAGTTCATTAACATACTCTGCCATTATTCATTTTATAGCCTTTTGTAAAATTCAATACTCAATACAAGATTCAGTCTAATCTCATTTAGATCTATATATATGAAAACTATAAGCCAAAACAAAGTATGAAAATTATCAGTTACAGGAGACAGAAAAATCTTTCTAGAATTTTTTTTGGCATTTCCTGCTAAATCACCTGTATAAATAACCCTGCAAGAGTCTTAAATTTTGTTGAAAAACCCTCAAAGTCAGAATCTGCCAACTGAAGTAGAGAGCTTTTTGGGAGCATTGGAGAATAGATGGAAAACACACATGAAATCGCAGGCTGGGGGCCAGTGTTCCTGAGAAATTGAAATTGGAGTTAAATGCACTGTCTTCAGTTATGTTACAGCCTGCAAGTATTTTTAGCTTAACAAAAATATATCTTTGTGTTTGCTGGCCCCCCACATTGAGTGCTTGCTGTGTGTTGTGTGTTCTTAAAGTTTTTTTTTTTTTTTTTTTTTTTTTTTTTTTTTTTTTTTTTTTTTTAGAAATGAAGCAATATTTCCAACAGCAGTCAGAAACAGATCAAGAAGGCCTGGGTAGTAAAAGAGAACTTTAAGTAATTTTTCTTGGTTCTTAGGGAATCTAGGATTGAGTTTCTTAGGTTGTTGTGGTGAAGAAAGTTGGCATCTGTATTATGAACACAAGTTAAGAGGAATAACAGTAAGAGTCTCAGAATGTGCTCCCCAATCAGGTTGCACGGTGTATTTAGCTATATATTTATCTCTGGGTCTCTTATTTATTATTTTCTTATAATAAGGTTTTCCATGACCATCTCTTTAAATATCAAACATCTTTTTAGTTTTGCTACAAAAAAAATGTAGTGGTTCATTTTAGTTTTGCTATAAGAGGAGATAATTTAGTGCCTCCATTTAACCAGCAGGGGCTGGGGATGTGGCTCAGTGGCAGAGCACTTGCCTAGCATGTGTGAGGCTCTAGGTTTGATTCTCATCACTGCATGCAAATAAAAATAAAGGTCTACTGACAACTGAAAAAAAATAGATATAGTGGCCCCACAGACCAGGATGATGCTAACAGAAGAAAAAATGAGGGGCCCATTGGACAAGTAGAGCCAGAGGATTACAGTTGGAGCCATGGAGTTCCCTTTTCTTTTCATATGGTGAGTTTGTGTTCATGGCTAGGTTCAAAAGAGGGTTTTGTTTTTATTGTGTTTGATAGCTGGATTCCTGATTGTTGTTACAGTGTTTGATGTACCATGTTTGATCCTTGGAAACTAAAGTAAATAAGAAGTCTTCATTGACACCAGAGAGGTCAAATTATCTTGACTAATTTCATTCTCCTTTTTTATAAAAAAAAATTAATTTGAGGACATATGCCATGTAACTGTGTTAAAAAATAAGATGACTATTTTCAAGTGGCAATACTGTTTCCACTTAAACTTTACCTAAAATTTGACGTTCATATTTCTCATTCCTTAAATTTGGATCAGAAAGAGTGATGAGCCAAAGGTGTCAGAGACTTAAAATATAATGGCTACCTTTTAAGACCATATACAAATAGCTCTTTCAATGTGACCATAATTAAATGGCTGTGTGAATTTTTTTTCATGAAACATTTTGGGCCTCCTAAAACTCACAGGTTTCAATTGACATAAGCAGCTTCCAGTTGTGTCATTTGACTTATCCAGGAGAAATCACTTAGAACCCTAGTGTTCAGCTATGAATGTATCATGCCTTAGTGTATGTTTGCAAATACTTAAGTATTGAATAAGTCAATGGTTGAGTCTAATCTAGGTCTAGGGCAACATTGGAAAGGCAAGGTATCCACAATTTCCCTTGCTTGATTTGATCAGAATCTTATGTGAGGCCAGTAGGTGATTGATATTGCCTTCAGGATTAGGTTTGGTCCAGGTTCTCTGTGTCTTCCTAAGTTTAGAAGCTAAGATGAATTTGGCTCTATCACACCAAGGCATGCTCTGTAATTTGGGTATGTGTGCTATTTAGTTAGAATTGATATTCCTGACGAATGCAGAATTTTCCAAAAACCTACAGAACAACAGCTCTGAGTTTTTAGGGAAAAAATCATTAAAAAAAATTAAAACAAGATTTACAGGTTTTTATGACTGTGTCAAACTTTAAAGAATATAAGCTGAATTTATTTATCCATGGAGCTCTCAAAACCTTAAATAGGGAATGAGGAAAGTAAATGATCTCTCTGAGTCCTAGCTCAGACTCTTAGTGAGTTTGACATGGAGCAAGTTATTTAATCTTTCTAAGGATTAATTAATTTACTTATCTTCAAAATGAAGATACAAACACTTAAGCCACAGAATTGGTCAGTGGACTAAATAAGATAAAAAATCCAAAACAGTAAGATTTTTTTTCTATTTGTTTTAAGATGTATTTTGTATTGCTATACTTCTACATACTCATGTAATTTAGATTATGTATTTGGCATACTGAAAATGTAGATTTAATTTTAATGTACAAACAAAGCAGAAGTATTGCTGTTCATTTTTAATGGTAGATAATCACTCTTATATTAGATGCCCCAATGGAACTGCACAGCAAATCTCTGGGAATTATCTGATCACTTTGTGTCCTTTTCATGTGACCTCAGTATTATTCTCCACTGGTCAATTATTTTTCTATTGGAGTTTTATAGAGCTTTTAATGGCCATGCACTAATGATGCCAATGTGTTTTAAAATATTGAAAGGTAAACCAATGCCTCCTACATACAGTGCATGCCCTTTCTGAGAAATTAAATCCCTTTAGAGGCACTGTCCTTTGTTCTCATATTACAGTGAGTTGAGTTGCCTGACTTGCTACTCAAGATCCATCAGGATATCTGAGCTCTGAGTTCCCAGTCATGTACTTTATATATTGTCACATCATCCATCTTCTTCAGAGTGCAAAAAAATCTCCACAGAGGTCACTACCTTGGTGAGAGTTCAAGTGTTAGTTTTAGCCCATGAAGAACTCAAAGTAAAACATAACATTTTGGGCTTTTCACAGTCTTTCCAGCCTATTTCATTAGATATCAATTTCAGAGATAGATGGGATTTTATTTTTTTATATAGGACTTTGTAAGCATGTCCTTTGGAAATAAGAGGAAATTGTGACTGTAGATAAGAAACCTAGTGACAAACTCAGGCTTAACTCATCTCTTTCTCTCAAAAGTAGGCATAAAATTTTCAAAGTTACTCTAGGCAAGTTCCAAAAGCTGACAGCATGTAATTCTGATTCTTATTTTGCATGACAGATTTGTTAGGTATGGAACCTAAGAGTTAAATAGTATTTGTTGTTTTCTTTTATTTTCTTATGATTTCAAAGTTGTGTGGCCCCATCTCCCTGTGAGATAAACAAGCTATTGTCAAAGTTTTCAGAGAGGGTATAGGAATATAAAAGAATGATTACCACTTGTAAATACTCTGCTTATGTCAATCACAGTGCAATGAGTGTACACTATGTGCCAAGCTCCAAAAAGAACACAGAGGGCCTCCATCCTCAAAAGTATACTAATACTTGGAGGTGCAAATGATGAAAGACAAAATTTATGGCAATAGATAAATCATAGTGTACACTGCCAATGCTACAGGAGCTCAGAGAAGGAGAGAAGTTAGTGAGTTGTGTGCAGGTAAGATGGTTTTTTTGGAAGAAAAGAACTTCAGTCAGGAAATTTGAATAGGGTAGGATTGGCCAAGAAATGAAGAAAGGAATTTATGGAAGTATGAAAGGAACGGAAAAGAGTAGATTGAGTGAAGGACCTGTAAAATGATTGTTATGAGAGAAGTGAATTAATTAAATAAACATTTTATACAAGCAGTTTGGAGCAAGTGGAAGACAAAAGTCTGAATCTCTAATTTGACCTTCATGGGTTGTAAAATAGATTCTTTAGCTAAGAAGTGGCAGTAGGAAAATAGATCCCCAGGAAAATAAATTTAGTAGTTTTACACAGGATGGGTTAGAAATGAAGAACTTAATGGGTGATAAGTGGGATGATCTAAGGTGGTTACTGAACTCTAAGGGTCACAAAAGTGGTGGAGAAGAGATGATCACTGAAATATTAAAATGAAGAATGGCAATACATGGGGGATTTTCTCAATTACTATGGTAATTAGTCAATAAGGAAAATGTTGCAAATTTATGTGAAATGTTGCAATAATTATGGGGTTTTTAATTTAGAGTTTGAGTCTCCCCTTGCTTCTTGCCAACTGTAATATCAGGAAAATTATTATATTATTTGTACCTATGTTTTCCCAGACCTAAAATGAAAATAAAATTGTTTATATGAGGACTAAACAAGTTAACACATAAAATTCCCAGCAAATGCCTGGTACTTAATAGGCACTCAAAAATATTATCTCCTATCTCACTAAGTTAAAACTAAAACATCCTATAATTAGGGAGCTTCAAAAACCAAAATGGAAATAAACTTCAATCTCAGTGGCTAGAAATGCAATTAGGTATTTTCCACAAATGGTGGTAAGTTGAACCACAGTAAGTACTTGATAAATACTAGTTTTTATTACTGTTGTTGTTACTGCTAGAAATGGTGAAAAAAAATCAGTAGAATGAACTCTGGAGAGAACAAAGTCATGGTCATGAAATGAATAAGAAAAGTTAAAGTACAAGGTTATCCCTGGTGTATTATTTTGCAAAATTTAAGAACTGAAGAATCATTCCAAATATAGATGTAGTTAGTAACCAAAATGGCTGGCTTTTGTAATTCTCATTTCTTCTCAGGACTCCCTCTTAATTTAGGAATAACACTAGGTAATGCCTATTTAACTACCTTAATTGTGAAAAATGCATGACTTCTACACTGTTGCTAAAACTTCCCCTTAGGAGATACTCAACCTGCCATGGGAGGAACAGAAAACCAAGGTTCTTAAATGCAACTAGCAATCTATTTTAACATAGGGGAAAAAAGGAAACTACGAATGAAAAAAAAAAATCCACAGTTCCCTGTGGTGGTTTTTCATAAAACCAAACACCAAATATTGGATTTCCCTTGTGTTGGAAAATGAATAGATACACAGTTTTGCAATGACCAGGTGGCTTGAATAGAGAGAATAAATAAATTATTGACGCATGAGGAGTAGACAATCCTGCATCCGCTGTTGAGTTTTTCATTCTTTGTGGGGCAGATGATCTAAATAAAACAGCCAAAAATAATGGGGATTTTATTGCATTAAGTCATTGAAAACATTAAGCATCTACAGCTTAAATCACGTTCAAGATAACAAGCCTTAAAATAACTTTGGATTTTTTTTTTTACATTTGTGAAACACCTTTGTCCATATTACTCAATATCAAAGCAGAGAGAATAATGTGCAGATGAACATATATTTAGGGACAACATGGAAGAGACAGATTGGAAGAAACAGGTGCTCTTTATGGAGATGGTTTAACACAGGGTTTTAAATCCTGTTGATAGATTCTAACTGATATGGATAACATCACCTTTTCTGAGGCCAAACAAATCTTGGGTCTAAGTCATTGGCACTTTAAATCTGATGATCTCACATATTCTACACATTTCCATTTACTATATGGAAGTCAAATACAAAAAACTCAAATACATTACTCCTCCTATAATTTGTCATATGCATAAGTCCAGTTAAAATTCAAATATCAGTCTAATAATACCCATTCAATATTTTATGCATTTGTCATATAACAAATGTTTACATAGGTCAAGGAAGAGTCTCTGATGTAGGAAGAGATAAAGCAGAATATATTACCTGGGTTATCAATGGAGGAGATAATATAAATCTGTTCAACATTGTTATGTTTTTAAAATGTTTGTATTAGTGCATTATAGTTATAAAGAGTATTGGAGTTCATTTTGATATATTCATAAATACATATAACATCATTTGCTCCATTTCAATCCCCAGTACATTTCAGTCAACCCCTCCTCCCACCCCTGATTAATTATTTATTTTTAACAGATACATCATGGTTTCATACACAAGAGGAATGCATGGGATGACTTGTGGCATACAGGTACATAATTTAATAAACTTTACTCCCTAATACTTCCCCTTTTCTCCTTTCCTCCCTTCTATTTTTGAGATGTATGGTATTCTGTTATAAATAAGATGTGGTTTTCACTTTAAAACTCTACACATAAGTAAAAACCACAACTCTTTATCTTTTTTTCTTCAATATCCTGCTTCCCTGGAATAACCACCATTAATTTTTTTAAGAGAAGACTTCAGAATCTGTGCAAGTACCTCGATAGTTGAATAAATTCTCAAGCCCTTAAGTCTATAGTGCATTTTAATAATCCTTTAAATTCATGAAATACGTTCATCCTTCGTGAATACTTTAAAATCTTAGCCACTTTCCTGGATGTAAGCATGAATTATATAAAAATGGGATTATGTCTCCACTAAATTTTTGCAACTTACTTCAAAAACTTCGACATTGTCACACAGCCTTTCTTCACTATTGTACATGGAGATTTACTTCATAGTATTCAATGTCTATACCCTCCCTTTAGATAGATCCTAGTTATTTTCCAAAGGATAGGTATTTGCTTAATTCCCTTGCTTATAGACACACTTTCTTTTGCAATTGTATTAATATTTCTATAAGAAAAAGGAAGATATGATATATCAAAGACATTATAGACTTTTATTTAAATACCTTTGGAATGTCCACTTTTAAAAATTTCTCAATGTCTTTTACTTTCAATAATCCATACAATTTTTTAAATAAGTGTTTGATTTTTAGGGGACTACAATGTCTCTTGTTCTTGCATATTAGCCTGGCTGCATTTGGGCATCAAAAAAGAATTATGTACTATAAATAATTTGTGGGGCAGGATATAGTAAGAAAGAAAAAAATAACTTTGGGTCAAGTATACAGAACATTGGTACTGCCACTGAGATGTAATAATACAATTAATTAGTAATAAATAGCAAATATTTGATAAATCATTTGATAAATAAATATGACCCTTGGGTTTTGATTGATAAACAAAATATATCTTATGTAAGCTCAGTTCAAATACAGACACTTGAAAAAAATGTAGGGTATATGTATGTGGTAGGGGTATAATTGGCAAGAGATAATTTCTACCTAACAAAAATAAAACATAGTGTGGCAATGTGATATTATGGTAGTCAGAATAAGATTAGATAAGTGAGAAGAAACAGAGAAATGAGAGGAAAATAAAAGAGAGAATTTGATCCTTGAAGATCCTGAAAGATTGAAAAGAAAAAGATATCCTATATGTAGAATACAGAGGTATAAAATTAAGGTGCAAACCCCAGCCCTGTCTCTCTGGAATCAAAAGACATGGTATGCAAACAGATATAGTGGGATTGGGGTAGGAGAAGAGTAGAACTAGGAAATCACAATGACTAAGGTTCAGGCAAGGCCAGCCATAAAACAAAGATGATGGGGTACTCAGAAGATTCTTAAATGGACTTGTGCATATTTTGGCTCTACTAAACCATGACGAGCAGCTACAATATGATTATTAGTATACAGGTTTTGGACTCTGTAAAGCAAATATTACTGGATCAGGCACATCTGACTCCAAAGAATGAGCTGAGGCCAAGAAAGATCAGTCACTCTGCTACACAGCCGAAAAGCCAGACCTGAAGCACTCTCCTCTGACTCACTGAGCTGGATTTCCCTTAGCTGGGATTAGTCTAGACCAACAGAAACCTCCTCTTTGTAAGTAATATTAGCACCAAGGCTAGATACAGAATTATAAGCACTTGTTGGTCTATTTTTTCTACTCTGTCCTGAAGTATTTTATGTTTTATTCCATCTTAATTTATAGATATACACTTACATATGTGCCCCAATTTAATATTATAAATAAAATTGAGAAAAGGACTAAGAAATTCTCCTTTCTCATCAAATTTGCATTCTAGCAACTTCAGGTCCATTTTATCTAGCTCTTCTTGACCAGGATAGAGAAGTGAATTCTCAAAAGTTATTTTGGTTCATACAAGGTTCAGTTGTATTCTCCCCATGTTTATACTTTCTTCAGATGTTCAAGGAAATGAGTGGTACTACTTTACCTGCTTATTTCACTAAAATATCTTCCAAGTTTATCCACATTGTTACCTATTGCAGACTTTCCTGCTTTATTAAGACTGAATAATACCCCCTTGCAGGAATATATCACATTTCACATGCAATATTTAAAATATTTCAATTCATACAAGCAATGAGTAGAATGGTGTTTCCCAGAGGTTTTCAGGAAGGGAAGAAGGGGACTTGTTCAAAGACTCTAAAATTTTATACAGTAAAGATGACCAAATTCTAGAAATTTCTATAAAGTATTGTACCTATTCTTAACAATACAGCATGTTGAACTTATAAATTTTGTTAAGGTGATAGATCTCATGTTTTGGATCTGTTACCACAGTGAAAAAAGGCTCCAAAACAAATGTATAGGGGCATGAAGAAACTTTTGGAGGTTATGGATACACTTGTTACCTTGATAGTGAGATAGAAGTAGGTATGTGTACATACAAACTCACCAAAATGTATATATTAACTCATAATAGCTAAACAATAGAATCAATCTAGGTGTTTTCAACACATGAATGGATAAGCAAAATATGGCATATATACAAAATGGAATATTACTCATCCTTAAGGAAGAATGAAATGAAGGGATTTTTGTTTTGCCTGTAAATGGATGGAGATGTTGAATATTATGCTAAGTAAAATAAGCCAGTCCCCAAAAAGCAAAGGTCAAATGTTTTCTCTGATATACAGATGCTAATTCATAAAAAGGGGTGAGGCTAGGGAAAAATAGAGTCACTTTGGATTAGGCAGAGGTAAGGGACAGGAAGGGAGGAGAACATGGGTAGGAAAAATAGTAAAATAAATTGGACATTATTATTCTATGTGCATATATGACAACATGACTGGTGTGATTAAATATCATGTAAAACAAGAAGAATGAGAAGTTAGACTCTAATTATGTGTGATATGTCAAAGGGCATTCTATTGTATAAATGTATAAATAATCAGAACAAATAATAATGTATATACTAAATATAATACATTTTTGTATATCAGTTATATCTCAATAAAGCTATTAATCAACATGTCCTTATTCATGGGTTTTGCAAAAGGAAAGTGAAGGTGGTAAGAAGGCGGGAATTAAAAACTGCTAACCCTTACAAGGGCAACGATGTTCTGGCCCTCTCAATTTCTGCCCAACCCAGCCACCCATCCCTGGGGTAGATAGACTTTGGTTTCTAATAATCATTTTTGGCATAGGCTCATACTTCTTGAGCCTGTAGTGACAATCTCCACAGCAAATACATACTTCCCAATGACAGCTCAAGCAAATTTCTAGGGTGAAGGAATTAGCATATTTACCCAAACATTGGCTGATCAAAGATCCTCCCTTCTCCTGTTTTTACTCCATGGTGCATACCTTAAAATATTTGCTTGTGTCAATCATGGTAGGTGCTTTTCTTCCTTCTTTTTTTCTTCCTCTTTTTTTAAAGGTGCTAAACAAATGTCATTTTTGATAGGACAGCCTGAGTTCAATCTTGCCTTTATCCATTGAACAGTAGTATAATTTATGGTATCTTTTTAATCTCAATCTCCTTAAAAAGTAGGATAAACATAGTTATTTTGTGTGAAAATTAATTGTGATCATGAATGTTAACTGATTGGTATACTATGTGACATAAGGATGCATTGAGATCAAGTTGTTTGCACTGAAAACTGGTAAAACAGGCAGGTGAGCCTGCAGGCTGTGATCACAGAGAGTGCCCCAGAGCAGTGGAGGACTGTAGGAGCAGCTAGATACAGCTTTCAGAAGATCCCCAGGGAACTGTTGGAAGCAGCTGGCTATGGGTCCCAAGAAGACAACATGCAAGTTGCTATCACTGGGAGCTGAGGTTCCCTGACATTCTATCTCAGGGCTATTAACACTAAGATATAAGACCCACAAGTTAGTCCTCAGACCTCAAAAGTGTGAATACCAAGGGACATGCACTTTTCCTCTTTGTGATTTCTCTTAATAGCAGGCCCTCAGATGATTGGTAAGAGAGATGTTTAAGGGGCATAGATCATGGAAGGGTGCACATAGGAGATCCCCTAAAGCAAGAGAGGCCTTTTCCATGGGGTGATGAGTAGGGTTCTGGGGTCTTGTCTGTTTTCTGCCGGGATTAGGGAGAGGACCAGTTTAAATCTGAAAACAAGACCCAATAAGTGGATACTTGAGGGTTCTGGGTCATGGCAACTCCAGTTCTCCCCTCTCAGTTCTCACTGCATGGAATTGCACAGACAGCATGGCAGAAGGCAATAGCCAGAGAAGATTTTTTCCTACCAAACTGCCTTTATTCCCACTAACATTCGTCAAAATAAGACACAGCTTCCCACCCAGGCTTGAACATCCTCCCCTTTCAGTACCCTCCCTCTATCTTTGCTCTGCCCTCTTTATGCACTCCTTGTACCCTCCCACTCCTTCACTTTCTTGAGAACCCACAGAAGCTGTCTGGTGAGAGGAAGAGCCTTTGGCTCTTCTGGTGCAGAATAAAGCAAGAGTGAGATCTTGCCTGAGGGGCATCCACCCAGAGGCCACCAGCCAACACTACTCTTTTTCCTCAGGGCCTCTTCTTCTTCTTTTGGTTGCCTGATGACTTGCACTTCCTCCTCTGAGGCTGTGGGGTTTGAACCAGCTTCAGATCCACATCTTGCCCTCCAGTGGCCTGGAGGGGAGGCCCAGAGTAAGGCATCTTTTCCACATTGCATGAGGTCCAGTGAGAGTGCTCTTTTTGGACATGGCACCTGGAGGGGGGGTGGGAGCAGAGGCGTCCTCTCTGGGTTGGTGGGGTCTGGAGTGCTTGATCTCCAGAGCATAGGGTTTCCACTGGAGGGGCCTCGTTTTGGGACAGTCTCTATGGCAGCAGGAAGTGTTGGGAGGCTAGGAGAAAATCCAGGTCTTGGAGGTCATCATCCACACTGCAGCCATTGGCTGTCTTATGTGGCCCCCCAGAAGAAGTGGCTTTTCTGGGATCCACTACGCCTCTGTTTACCAGGTTTAAAAAGGAAAATCTGTGGTTCTGGAGAGGCTAGTTGAAGTGGATGACCCCTAATGAGGAAGACCCATTACAGCCTTGGAGAACAGCTATGTCCTTTGAACCCAGCAACTCTGGTTCTGTGCCCCAGTGCCACTTCATGACCTGGGAAGACACCTCTGTGCACCAGTTCTCCATGCTCACCCTTGATCAGTGAGACATTTGCATTTCTCTGCACCTTGATTGGCAGCTTCCTTGGAAGCTTTTGTGTCCTGTTGGAACATACCATGACCTTGAGGCACCTTAAAAGGTGCTTCTTCACATGCTGAAGGAGGATATGGGCACTGGACAACTCTTCTTCATGCATGAAATGGGCCACATGGACCAGGACAATTATATTTCAATGGGAGGTGTGAAGTGGAGCTGTCACTCTTTTTGTTCTTAGAGAGACAGACGGAGTCTCTGCTGGCCACCCTCTTGGGCTTCCTTTCTGCTTGATATCGTGAACCCATTCATGACTCTCCTGTCTCCTTCCTTATTTTTTTCTCCTCCTACAATCGATATCCTGGAACAGACTCACTCAGGGAGCCATCACAGACAGGATAGGGATAAACAAAATCCTGTGGGCCACATGAGTAAGGTCCTGTGCCTTCCTCATCTACCTGCTATCCCTTGCTTCCCTCTCCACCTGTGGTCACTCCCTTTATTGTCTACTTGTGTCCCTTTGTCTCCTAGTCTGCCATGTATCACTCTCTGCCTTACCCACTTGGTTTCTCTTCCCAAGCCCCAGTATACCTGGTGTCCCTACCTCCTTACTTATACCTGGTGCCCCTTTCTCCTTGTCTGCCTCTTATTTATCCCCAATACCTGTTGTCCCTGAACTTGTTTATGAGGTGTTTCTGCTTCTCTTTTGTACCTGCTACACCTGGTCTACTGGGAGACCCTCTTTCCCTATCTACCTGATCCTACTGCTCAAGCTCTTTTGTTAGGGCCAATATATTTAAATATTGTTTGGAGGAAAGTGATTCTTCCAGAAAGTGGGTATGAATTTTATTCTCTGCCTGGGATTAGAAGGAAGAGAGAATGACTTTGGGAGGAAATGGCCCCAAGTCAGGAATAATTCTAGGAGAAAGAAGAAGCAATGATGAGTCCATGCTCATCTGCACCATGGGGCTGTTATATGCCAACTACCAGCTGCACACACACACACACACACACACACACACACACACACACACACACACAACTCTGCCCAGTTTATATACACCAAAATTGTAGGCCCAGCCCACCTTGTTGACAAAGTCCTCATCACATAACTCAAGAGAATTAGATCTGGGTATAAATTATCCTATATTGACTGTTGCTCCAATCTTTCCTCTACCAAGTTTGCAGCAGGATCTCCTGTGAATAAGTGGGAGGGCTCCCATATGGCAAAGTTGGTAGGCCCTAATAGCTCATCCTTGATGTCTATGTACCTTGGGTGGCTTCAGTTGGGATCTCCTTGGGTTCCTTGGTCTCAGGCCCTTTGGTCTTAACCACCTTTTTCTCATGTGCCTTGGTCTTGCATGCCTTTGTCTCAGACATCTTGGTCTCTGGTGCCTTGGTTTTGACTGCTAATGAGTGGAGAGTCCATGTCTTAGAATTGGTCTTCCTGGAGGTGCACACTAGGACAAGGAGGACCAGAATGGGCTGTGAATGAGGAATCCCATGTTTATCCCAAAGACTTGGTAGTAGGCAGGGTTCAGTGGACCTAATATGGTATGCCATGCATGAGGGCAACAGGACCCAAGGACCCAAGGGAGGTATCAGTGCACCAGATGCAACATCTAGGAGAGTCAAGTGGAAGGACATTTGGAGTAACTGATATTACATGCACTCTACCCTCCCGGGACCCAATTCCCAGACAGATAGTATGTTGTTTATTTAGACAGACAAGGAGAGAAAGAAGCTCTGTACTTGGCCCAGTCAATAGGCGGTTCAAAGTGGGGTGTCCAGGACCTCAGGTGCTAGGGGCTGTTCTTTTTGTAAGACCAAAACACCCATACTGAAGGAAGAGGTCTTATTTGGGACAACGATTTGCCTTGGCCTCTGTCACCACTTGCACACTATCATGGGCTCCTATGGGAATGTGGGAAACCTTACCTGGCTTTTGGACAGCCTCAGGACTGGACGCCTTGGAAGTTCCAGCCTTGGAGTTATAGGAGGAGGTTGGCATGGAAGACTCCTGAGAGCTCTATTCTTGGATCCTCCATCTCCTCTGCAGCCTCAAACTCCATGAATCTTGGTGGGATTTTTGTAAGGGAGGCACAGGCTGAGGTGAGAATCAGGTTAGCCATACTGGGATGGTGCTTGTGTGGGATTCTAAGCTATGTAATATTCTAAGTTACCAGTCAGGATCTGGTGGCAGGAATTGGAGCTGCATCCTGGAGTGGGTCAGGCCAGTCCCAGGAGGGAGCTGCTACATAGGAAGAACTGAAGTTCTCAGGCAACAGTACATCAAATAGCACCAGAAGGGCATCAAATCTGAGGGACCCAGGCAAGTCCCATAGCTCACCCTTTTTCTGGCTCTCTCCTGTTTCTGCCAGGAGACCGCAAAATCAGATAAGTTCCAGAAACTGGTCAGAGGTGTGACTTTTTGAGAAAACACCAGGAGTCTTGACTCAATTCAGGGGTAATGAGGTTGGGACATGAGCCCTTGAAGGATCACCTGGGAGACCAGATTACAGTAGGGGTCATGTGAAAGTGGAAGCTAAACTGAGAACAGTGGGGTTCTTCCAACAAGGGTTGTTTCTTCCCTTCCCTTGTTAGACTGGCAAGGATTACATACAGAAAAGGCAGTAAGACCAACACATGTCCTTGGGGCATCTGAGGTGCTTGATGGCCCTGACCATGCACTCTCCACTGGCACCCTCTTCTGGAACATCAGGTTGAAATAGTGGTCACTTTCATGATTTATGATCCACCCCACCTTGTAAAGAGGTGCCAGTTCCCAGGCAGGTGGCCTGAGTGAATCTAATGCAACTTTTTTTCCTCTGCAGAGCCAGCAAAGCAGGAAATCCCCTGGCTGGGATGGTTACTTATCTCCATCCTGATCCTGAACCTCAAGACATAATTGGAATCAGGAGTACTGAGGCTGAAGTTTCTGGGATTGTTGCAGAGAGAATGCCCAGCCCTCAAGCTAGAAGGAGCCGCTATTTGGAGAGCTAGATGCCTCAGAGCCAACACATAGGTAGGTGACAGGTTGTACCAGACCTTGATGTGCAAACAAAGATCCCCCACCAATAGGCTCTGGGCCCTGAAAAATGGCTCACTTTTCTGCAGTGTCATAGTAGACCATCCAGTCAAATTTGCTTGTGTGCTGACATTCCTGCAAATCCTTCCATAGGTCCTCTTCCATGGTTATGGTGAGCTCCTGTCAGGACAGAGACTGAAGCACTGGGCTGGAATTCATCAGGATCAGCATCCACAAGGTGACTCTTTTTTCTCAGCTTACCAGGTCAACATATCTGTCTACCTTTGTGACATTTGCTCCATCATGTTCAACTCAAAGTATTTACACTGGGACTCCAGAACACTTATATACCAGACCTTAAAACCAAGGGCTGCATTGACCAGTATGATTGTGCTTGGAATCCTCAATGATGTCATGTACTATATGCTGAATGCTTTTATTCTCCAAACTCACCTGGTGAAGCCCTAACCCCCAATGTGATGGTATTTGGAGATTGGCTTTAGTGCTTAGAAGGTTAGTGAGATCCTGAGGGTGGGGCCTCATGAGGGCATCAGTGGTCTTCCTGGAGAAGGAAGAGACACTGAAGAGTTGTCAGTCATGTGAGGACAAAGAGAGCAGTCTGTCTTTTCAAGCAAAGAGAAGAGACAGCTTTTATGGGACTTTGGGTAAGGCACCCTTTATCTGGGAATGCTGACTCCAGAGATGTGAGAAAGGAATGCTTGAGTTTTTATTCACATGTTCTACAGTGTCATGTGTGGCACCCCAGGCTGACGAAGACAGTGAACAGAATGGACTAGGAGTACAGTTATAAACTGGGGCAAAGATGAACATTCCCATCCAGTATCCAAAGAGAGCTTCCCCAAGAGTTTCACATCACCAGAGGGTCCCAATGAGGAGTTCATGACAATGTGTGTGGGTATTCATAGTGTTCTGTCTTGGGGCCAGCACCCGTAACCCCACTTGTTGTTGTGATGTCCCCTGTGCCAGGAACAATTAGGTCTACAGTTGAAGGTGAAATGACTGGGGGAGGCAGTGTATTACTTTGGAGAATGCTGTGACATTTCTAGATGTGGATAGGAATGTTTGGCTGGTGAGGTTGGCAGGGTGCTTTCTGAATATGTAGAATACTCTGTAGTGTTTGGCGGAATCTCTATATTCACGTTTTGGATATTTTTTTGTGTCTGTCTCACCTGTGTGGAAATTATGTATATATTGATCTGTATATAGAGATTAATGTGTGCATGGTTTTTCTTGTGTGCTGGTATTGAACTCTGCCTCATGAATGCAAGATTAGCATTTTTGTGTTTTGTGTGTAGGCACCCAAGTGATTAGGTGTATATTTATGGATTTGTGGATGTGTGTAGTTAGAATCTGTGTGTATACAAGATGTTCAGAAATTGTGTTTGTGTTTATTGTGGCATGAATTTCTTGAAGATTCTGGTAGTATTAGTACAATGGGTGTGGTTCTGGTATATAATTATGTTTTAGTCTCATGCATTTGAGAAGTCTAGGTTTTTGGTGGCTGAGCATGTCTTGAATTCATGAGGGTTCCTGGAGTGCATACTCTGGCAGATATGAGAGGTTCATAGTGTGCTTCCAAATAGATTTTTCTTGAGGTGTTGTGGAATGTATGTAATTTATAACTGTGGGATTTAATGTGGGGACACTTCCTTCCTGGGACTCACATAAGTTTTTCTGTGCCTGGCTCCTTAGGCTGAATCTCGTTCTGGCCGTGACCCAGGGATGGTTCCTGAGCACAATGGTATGTGTGTGTGTATGTGTGTGTGTGTGTGTGTGTGTGTGTGTGTGTGTGGAGAGAGAGAGAGAGAGAGAGAGAGAGAGAGAGAGATGGTATAAGGAACAAGTGAGGGATTCTCAGTCCCTTTTAAGGGTTGGATAATCACCATCTGGGAAAGGCTCAAGAGTTAAAAGTATGGTCTCCAGTGGATGGTGCTATTGAGAGGTAAGGGGAGCTTGTAGGAGGTGGGATGTAGTGGAAGTTAATCATGTCATTGAATTGTTCTCTGGAATGGGGTATTGAGACCTGAGCCCGTTCCCTATCCCTATCCCCTTTCTTTGACTCTCTGCTTCCTGGCCACATTGATGTGAGCAATTTTCCTCCAGCATATTATATTGCCCACAATGCAGTCAGAATCCTTATTTCTGTTTATAAGGTACTCATCCCATTATATCATGATTCTCCATAGAAGTCCACTGTAATAGGACTGAGGCAACTAAGTGTTGTATGCTTCTTGGTGTCCATAGGTGCCACCACTCCCCTAACAACCTCCACTAATCTATCTATGATTAAAATTTTTAAAATGTATATGGGAAACATGAATATACATAAGACTGCATGATTGAAAATATGTATAGATATACATATTCCAAAAAAGGGAACAGAGAAATCTGAGTCATGGGATTACATATTTTGTAAATAAGGGGATGCAAACATATATTCTATAAATGGTTTAATGTAATGTATAGGAAAATTTAACATTGATAATTGAAAATACAAGCTAAAATAATAATTAAGAATTATTTTGAAAACCTGTATTCCAATAAAATAGAAGATAGTGAAGATATTGATAAATTTCTTAAGTCATATTATTTGCCCAGACTGTGTCAGGAGGATACACACAATTTTAACAGACCAATATAAATGGATGAAATAGAAGAAGCAATCAAAAGACTACCAACCAAGAAAAGCCCAGGACCGAATGGGTATACAGCAGAGTTTTACAAAGCCTTTAAAGAAGAATTAATACCAATACTTTTCAAGTTATTTAAGGAAATAGAAAAAGAGGGAGCTCTTACAAATTCATTCTCTGAGGCCAACATCACCCTGATTCCGAAACCACACAAAGACACCTCAAAGAAAGAAAATTACAGACCAATATCTCTAATGAACCTAGATGCAAAAATCCTCAATAAAATTCTGGCAAATCCAATACAAAAACACATCAAAAAAAATTGTGCAGCATGATCAAGTAGGATTCATCCCTGGAATGCAAGGATGGTTCAATATACAGAAATCAATAAATGTTATTCACCACATCAATAGACTTAAAAATAAGAACCATATGATCATCTCCATAGATGCAGAAAAAGCATTCGACAAAGTACAGCATCCCTTTATATTCAAAACATTAGAAAAACTAGGTATAACAGGAACTTACCTCAACATTGTAAAAGCTATCTATGCTAAGCCTCAGGCTAGCATCATTCTGAATGGAGAAAAATTGAAGGCATTCCCTCTAAAATCTGGAACAAGACAGAGATGCCCTCTATCACCACTTCTATTCAATATAGTTCTCAAAACACTGGCCAGAGCAATTAGACGGAAGAAATTAAAGGCATAAATATAGGAAAAGAGAAACTTAAATTATCACTATTTGTGGATGACATGATTCTATACCTAGAAGACCCAAAAGGGTCTACAAAAAAACTACTAGAACTAATAAATGAATTCAGCAAAGTGGCAGGATATAAAATCAACATGCATAAATCAAAGGCATTCCTGTATATCAGCGACAAAACTTCTGAAATGGAAATGAGGAAAAACACCCCATTCACAATATCCTCAAAAAAATAAATAAATAAAATACTTAGGAATCAACCTAACAAAAGAGGTGAAAGATTTATACAATGAAAACTACAGAACCCTAAAGAGAGAAATAGAAGAAGATCTTAGAAGATGGAAAAATGTACCTTGTTCATGGATAGGCAGAACTAACATCATCAAAATGGCGATATTACCAAAAGTTCTCTATAGGTTTAATGTAATGCCAATCAAAATCCCAATGGCATTTCTTGTAGAAATAGATAAAGCAATCATGAAATTCATATGGAAAAATAAAAGGCCCAGAATAGCAAAAGCAACTCTAAGCAGGAAGTGTGAATCAGCGGCATAGCTATACTACAAACTATACTTCAGAGCAATAGTAACAAAAATAGCACGGTACTGGTACCAAAACAGGCCGGTGGACCAATGGTACAGAATAGAAGACACAGAGACTAATCCACAAAGTTATAACTATCTTTTATTTGATAAAGGGGCTAAAAGCATGCAATGGAGGAAGGATAGCATCTTCAACAAATGGTGCTGGGAAAACTGGAAATCCATATGCAACAAAATGAAACTGAATCCCCTCCTCTTGCCATGCACAAATGTTAACTCAAAATGGATCAAGGAACTTGATATCAAATCAGAGACTCTGTGTCTGATAGAAGAAAAAGTTGGCTCCAATCTACATATTGTGGGGTCTGGCTTCAAATCTCTTAATAGGACACCCATAGCACAAGAGTTAATAACAAGAATCAACAAATGGGACTTACTTAAACTAAAAAGTTTTTTCTCAGCAAGAGAAACAATAAGAGAGGTAAATAGGGAGCCTACATCATGGGAACAAATTTTTACTCCTCACACTTCAGATAGAGCCCTAATATCCAGAGTATACAAAGAACTCAAAAAATTAAACAATAAGATAACAAATAACCCAATCAACAAATGGGCCAAGGACCTGAACAGAAACTTCTCAGAGGAGGACATATAATCAATCAACAAGTACATAAAAAAATACTCACCATCTTTAGCAGTCAGAGAAATGTAAATCAAAATCACCCTAAGTTACCATCTCACTCCAGTAAGATTGGCAGCCATTATGAAGTCAAACAACAACAAGTGCTGGCGAGGATCTGGGGAAAAGGGTACTCTTCTACATTACTGGTGGGATGGCAAATTGGTGTGGCCAATTTGGAAAGCAGTATGGAGATTCCTGGGAATGCTGGGAATGGAACCACCATTTGATCCAGCTATTGCCCTTCTTGGACTATTCCCTGAAGACCTTAAAAGAGCATACTACAGGGATACTGCCACATCGATGTTCATAGCAGCACAATTCACAGTAGCTAGACTGTGGAACCAACCCAGATGCTCTTCAATAGATGAATGGATAAAAATAACGTGGCATTTATACACAATGGAGTATTACTCTGTACTAAAAAATGACAAAATCATGGAATTTGCAGGAAAATGGATGGCATTCGAGCAGATTATGCTAAGAGAAGCTAGCCAATACCTAAAAAACAAATACCAAATGTCTTCTTTGATATAATGAGAGCAACTAAGAACAGAGCAGGGAGGAAGAGCAGGAGGAAAAGATTAACATTAAATGGAGACATGAGGTGGGAGGGAAAGGGAGAGAAAACAGAAATTGCATGGAAATGGAAGGAGAACCTCATTGTTACACAAAATTACATGTAAGAGGTTGTGAGGGGAATGGGAAAAAAACAAGGAGAGAAATGAATTACAGTAGATGGGGTAGAGAGAGAAGATGGGAGGGGAGGGGAAGGGGGATAGTAGAGGATAGGAAAGGTAGCAGAATACAACAGTTACTAATATGACATTATGTAAAAATGTGGATGTGTAACCAATGTCATTCTGCAATCTGTATATGGGGTAAAAATGGGAGTTCATAACCCACTTGAATCTAATGTATGAAATATGATATGTCAAGAGCTTTGTAATGTTTTGAGCAACCAATAAAAAAAGAAATACTAAGGGTTTTCAAGTAAAACAGTAATGATATGGAAAATAGAAGATGATGAACTAGAGGGAGGCAACATTTTTGTAGTTTGGTGACCAGGGATTCATGCAGTGGGAATATTGCTTCTCTGTGAAGTGAGTAAAAGAAATTTCACTGAAGCTCAATACTAGATAGCTAGAATGTCTTAAGAGGTATAATTTTGGAGAACATTAAACAAGAAAAAGGGTCAAAGTAAAGCTAAACTGCTTGCAGGAGCAGTGACATTAGCACACAAGGATGGAAAAAAGTTGAGAAATACAAGAGTCAGCTTTAGTGTGAAAAATCCTGAGATAGGTGGAGCAGACTGCTAAGGCCGATCAGTGGGCTGTTAAACACATCAAGTTGGTACACGATGGATGCCCCATGTTTAACAGGAGTCCACAGCAAGCTGAGGCAGGTGCCATCTTGAGCAGAACACACTGCACCTGCTGGCAGATATACAGGAACCTGAGAACTCAGATCCAGAAAAATGGGACTTGCTCTGATAGACAGTACAGGTAGAGACCAGCCATGTGAACTAGTCTGAGCACAGCAACATCTGGAGAAAAATTAGGCACAGACAGCATTTAGCTTGAAGGAATACACGTCAGGGAGGCCAAGGAGAATTTGGCTCCTTTTCCGCTTTGAGTACAGTGCTCACAGGTTCAGCTGCAGCAATGGATCATGAGTCTGAATGGGTGTGTGTATATATACACTGGGATACCAATCCCCAAATGGCTGAGAATATGAATGAGCAGGTGTGTCTGTGCTTGGAGATTGATCAATACCTCCCACTCCCCCACCCTTGCCAGCTGAGAAGAAAGCAGGGTCAGCTGCATTGGGTAGGGAATCTGAATAGGTGGTTGTGATTGAGCTCAGTGACAGAGCCCCAGGAGGCTGTGAGGGACAGAACTTGTGAGGGAGAGAAGGGATGTGAAACTGGATCCTTTGTCCTATGAGCAGATCCCTGGAGAAGTTCCTGGAATACAATCTCTTAACATAGCTAGGCATCTGATTTATATCTTCATATAAGTAGCTGCATCTGGTGTCTCACAAGATCCAAGTCCCACATCTGAGAGCTCTACCTATAGGTGTTCATTTCACAGAATGAAGCTTTGGCTTCATTTGGAGCAGAACTAACACTATTTCCTATCCCAAACTTTTATCTTACCAAGGAGAAGGAAAGCAGAGAGTTTTGAACATCAACTGGCATCTTGGTGGGCAAGACAATTAAAAGAAAGGAGTTGACAACTCACAGCCCCTACTCTTGTGCAAAGCATATATTCATCAAGAAGAATTAGAAATTTGATAGTTGGGCACAGATGGTGATTGTATATTCTCATGGACTTTTATTTTATTTTATTTTATTTTTCCACAACAATGGAAATAACTCCTTAATTGATTATTTGTTTGTTTTCCTATAAATATATTTATATACATTCATGTTTGTTTCTGTTTTCACAGTTCCAGTATTTTTTTTTAAAGTTAGTGTTTTTTCCTTGCTCTGTCTTTTGCAGGTTAAGGGTTTTGGTTAGTATATTTTATTTTGTTTTGTATTATATTCTTCACTATACTATTCCCTTTGTTTCTTTCTCCCTTTCCTCTTCCCAACAGCCAGCTTCTATTGTTCTCTTTTTACACTTCTTTTAATTTTTTTACTTCATTTTTTTCTCTTCCCTCTGCATAACTATCACATGCTATGCTGCTTTTGCATTCCCCACTTTCAAATAATGAAATCACAAACAATTTTCTACCCTTCTTTCTCTTCATCTTTTTTCTTAACTCTATTCTTAGTACCCCTTAGCACTAACTGGTATATATAATGGCAGACAACCCACTAATGTTGTAGTAATAATTAATACTACAGAAGTCAAACATAGAACCTACTGTTTGATTTTATGCCATATAAAATGCATGATTACTTAATGTTCTTAAAAATGGAAATTGATTACCCTACCAATTTTGTATATTGTGCAAATTAACATAGTAGTCATAATATAAACAAAGAACTTAGTTATTGATATATATTGTTTACATGGGTCATTGCTATTATTTGGATCTCCCTAATTTTGAGGTACTAGAAATCAACAAGGGGGCTATAAGTTTGTAGAGTAGAAACTCTGAGGCTTCAGATCCATTTGGATAGATGAGTAGACACATAAAATTAAAAAAAGCAAGAAAAAAATTCCAAGCAATCTAAAATGCCTCAATAATAGACTCCATTGAAATCACAGTGAAGGAAATGTCAGAGAAGGAATTTAGAAAAATCACGGTTACACTGATCTATTAGGTAAAATGTGATTTAATGAGTGAATTCAGAGAGCAAATACAAGAAGTGAAAGATCACTTCAATAGGGAGCTAGAGATCCTTAAGAAATCCTTGAAAGAAATGAATTAATAAACTTAAAAATTCAATGGAAAGTATTACCAATAGACTAGTTAATTTGGAAGACAGAGTTTCAGGCAATGAAGACAAAATATATAATCTTAAAAATAAAGTTGACCATGTAGAAAATATGTTATGAGACTATGAACAGAGCTGGGTGTGGTGTGGTGGCACATGCCTGTAATCCCAGAGGCTTGTGAGGCTGAGACAGGAGTATCATGAATTTGAAGCCAGCCTCAGCAACAGTGAGGTGCTGAGTAACTCAGTGAGACCCTGTCTCTAAATAAAATGCAAAATAAGGCTGGGGATATGGCTCAGTGGTTCAATGATCCTGAGTTCAATCCCTGGTACCCCCCCTCCAAAAAAAAGAGAGCATGAACAGAAGCTTCAAGAAAAATAGAATAAAATAAAAAGACAAAAAATAAGATTCATAGGAATAGATGAAAACTGTAAAGAACAAACTAAGAGAATGCAGTATTTTCAATTAAATAATATCAGAAAAATTTCTAAATCTTAAGAATGAATTGGAAAATCAAAAACAGGAGGCATACAGGACTCCAAATATACTAAACTACAACATACCCATACAACGGAATATTTTTTTTATGAAAATGCCTAAGCTACAGAATAATAACAATTTTTTGAAAGTTGCTAAAGAAAAATGGGTGCTTATATTTGCAGGTAAACAGATCGCAGCCAAATTTTCAACTTAGACCTTAAGAGCAGGGACTTGAAATAATGTATACCAAGCTCTGAAAGAAAATGGATGCCAATGAATAATATTATATCCAGAAAAATAAGCTTCATGATTAAAGATGCAATAAAAGCGTTTCATGAAAAACAAAAGAATTCACAACTAGAATGCCTGGACTAGAGTTGGGGATGCAAATCAAGTCAAGATGGTGCCTGCAGTTTGCCAGGAGGAGTGGTTTGTGAAGCAATGCCAGCGAGCCATTAAGATGATGAGGATTCCTGATTGACTGACTGCTGTATCTAGATGATGTTAATTGAGTCAAGCTGTGTGTAATTAGTTATGTATATAAACCTCTGCTGTCCTGCAGAGAGGCAGTTCCACTACCTTAGGAGCCTGCTACTTTGAGTTCTCACTCAGTTCCTGCTGAGTTCACTCCCAATAAAGTAGTTCCCGCTTTAACCTTCAAGTTGCTTATCACCTACCAGGTATTTGCCCAGCCAGACTGCGGCAGACTAGGAAACATATCTCAATAAAATATTTCATGGGGCTGGGGATGTGGCTCAAGTGGTAGAGAGCTCGCCTGGCATGTGTGAGGCCCGGGTTCAATCCTCAGCACCACATATAAACAGAGATGTTGTGTCCGCCGAAAACTAATAAATAAATACATATTAAAAAAAATTTAAAAAAATAAAATATTTTATGAAGAAGAAATGGAGCATAAAAATGAAAATTAGCAGAGAGAGAGAAACTACACTAGAATAGTCAAGCAAAGGAAAATCTAATTCAAATTAAAAACTAGAAATGAACCAAAATGACACAAAATAAAAATCACCTTAATAAAAACACTGAATATTAATGGACTAAACTCATCAATCAGAGACATATGCTGGCAAATTGGATAAACAAAAGAAGACTCAATAATATTCTGTCTCCAAAAGATAACATATAGGCAAAGACATCCACAGACTTAAGTTAAAAGGATAAGAAAAAAAAATATCACCAGCATGTATTTCATAAATAAGTAGGTGTTTCTATTCTCGTATAAGATAAAGTAGACTTCAAGACAAAGTTAATCAGTTGAAACAAGGAAGGTCAGTTCATACTGCTTAAGGCAATGAAACAACACAAAGCAAGAATCATAAATATTTATGCTCCAAAAAATGGAGCATACACATGAATCACACAAACCCTTCTTAATATCAAGAATCAAGTAGACCATATTTAACACCTCTCTTATTACCAGATAGATCTCTGAAACAAAAGCATCATAAAGGAGTTACAGAACTAAAAATACACTTAATAATTTGATTTAACAGACTTTCATAAACTATTTCATTCACTACTGACAATAGAAATTTTTCTAAAATAGATTACACCTTAGGTGGCAAAGCAAATCTTATCATTTACAAAATAAATAAACAAATAAATAAAGATAATACTCTGTATTCTATCAGACTGTAATGGAATAAAATTGTAAATCTATGATGAGGTGAAAAGTATAAACTACTCTAACCCCTTCACACTAAATAGTTCACTATTGAATAATAAATGGATAGTAGAAGAAATCAGAGGTGAAATGTTAGAAAATAATCAGAAGCAAATGAGAATAGCAATACAACATATCAAAATCTCTGGGACACTATGAAAGCTCTTCTAAGTGGCAAGTGCATAGCATGAGCTCATTAATTAAAAGAATAGAAAGTCACCAAATAAATAACCAAGCATTACATCTAGAGAAAGTAGAAAACATGAATACAGTCGAGTCAGAAAATAATGAAAATCAAACACAAAGTCAATGAAATTGAGATTAAAGAAATGATTCAAAAAAATCAACAAAACAAAAAATTGTTTTTTTAAAAAAATTCACAAAATTGACAAACCCCCAGTCAAGCTAACCTAAAGAGAGAGAAAATATTCAAATTGTTAAGTTTGATATTCCCTGTGAAAAAAAGAAGTATCAACATAGACACTACTGAAATACAGAGGGTAATCAGAAACAATTTTGAAAACCTACACTCCAACAGGCTTCAAAATTTTGAGGACATTGACAAATTCCTAAAGACATATGACCTACCCAAATAGAAGGATATAGAAAAATTAAACAGACCAATTTCAAATAAGGAAATTGAAGAATCTACCAAAAGCCTACCACAAAAAGAAAAACCCAGGATTGGATGGATTCTCAACAGAGTTTTATCAGAACTTCAATAAAAAACTAGTATCAACACTCCACAACTTATTTCATGAAATATAAAAGGCGGAAACTCTTCCAAACAAATTCTATGAAGTTAGTATCACCCTGATACTAAAATATGACAAAGATATACCAAGGAAAGAAAATTTCAGACCAATATCCTTGGTGAACATAGATGAAAAAATTATTAATAAAATATTGGTCAATCACATACAAAAACATGTTAAAAAATAGTGCACCATGATCAAGTAGGTTTCATCTCAGGGAT
Source organism: Ictidomys tridecemlineatus (assembly GCF_052094955.1). Lineage (NCBI taxonomy): Eukaryota > Metazoa > Chordata > Mammalia > Rodentia > Sciuridae > Ictidomys > Ictidomys tridecemlineatus. The sequence continues at coordinate 80,577,693 of NC_135485.1, read as the reverse complement.
GCAAGGTTGGTTCAAAATATGGAAACCAATAAATGTAATCTATCACATAACTAGATTTAAAGACAAGAATTACATCATTATCTCAATACATGCAGAGAAAGCATTTGACAAAACAGCATCCATTCCTGTTAAAACACTACAAAAAATAGGGAAAGAAAAAAACATACCTGAATATTGTAAAAGCTATATAGGATCAAAAACCAGTCCAACACCATTTTAAACAGAACAAAACTAAAAGCATTCCTGCTAAAAACAAGAACAAGATAAAAATGCCCACTTTCCCCACTTCTATTCAATATAATCCTTGAACCTCTAGCCAGGACAATTAGGCAAAAGAAAGAAATTAAAAGGCTACAAATAGGAAAAGAAGAGCTCAGACTAACTCTGTTTGCTGATGACATGAATCTATGCTTAGAAGACCCAGAAACTCCCAGAAAACTTCTTGAATTCATAAAAGAATTCAGCAAAATAGCAAAATACAAAATTAACACCCATTCCTATGCTGCAACAATGAACCAACTGAAAGAAAAATTAGAAAAACTATCCCATTCATAATAGCCTAAAAAAAAGAGAGAAATATTTGGGAATCAATCTAACAAAATTGGTGAAGAACCTCTACAATGTAAATTACAGAACAATAAAGAAAGAAATTGAAAAGGACCTTAGAATATGGAAGACGTCCCATATTCCTGAATAAACACAATTAATATTGTCAAAATGGACCTGTTACCAAAAGTGCTGAAGTGATTCAATGAAATTCCCATAAAAATCCCAAATGACCTTCTTCAAAGAAATAGAAAAAGTAGTCATGAAATTTATCTGGAGAAAATCAGTGGCTCAGAATAGCCAAAACAATTCTTAAATAAGAAAAACAAAGCAGAAAGCATCACAATTCCAGACCTTAAATTACATTACATAAATATAATAACAAGAGATCTTGTAAGAAAGAGGAAGGAAGGAATAGAGAAAAGATGGATGTAGAGGTTGAGATTTGCAAGAGAGGTACAATCAAGACATGCAAGGCATCTCTAGAAAATGAAAAGATGAGGAAGTGTAGTCTCCTCTGGAACCTTCAAAAATCTCAAGACCATGAATTGAGTTTTGTTTTTCTGGCCTCTAGAACCATAAGGTAATAAATTTGTGCTCATTCAAATCATCAAGTTTGTGGAAACTTATTACAGCAGTAATAAGAAATGAATACAAATACAATAAAATTTGATGACCATGGTTTAAACATTTAAACCATAGTTATATATTTGAATATGTCTGTGAAGCTATCTATCTACCTGTTGATTTATTTATCAGTCTCCCCTAGATATTTCCCTTCATCTATCCATCTGTGAATATTTTTTCTTGGTGATTTTTTATTTAAGCTTTGCAACATCCGAGCATCTAACACAACTGATTTCTTATAACAGTAGAGATTTCAGACCCACAGTTGCTTATTTTCATTCCCAACTACCTGTTGTTATGTCATCATTATTCATTGAAATGTTTTGTTAATATGATTACATAGCACATAAACTATTTTATTTCTTATTATATTGAATATTTTTCAGTATATTATTGTAGAAAAAATGTTGTCTGGAATATTTAACTTAGGAAAACAAAGGATTAAGTCTGTACAGTAGTTTTTCTCTTTAAGACAGTCAATAAATTTATTAAATTAGAATAAACATATATTTTGTGTAGACAAAAATTGTCAGTTTCCTGTGATATCACATTTTTGTTGTTTGGACACTAATGATGTTCACATTCTCCAAGCATAATGAATATAATAATAAGTGAAAATTTAAATTTCATTTTTCTTCCTGTTAAATAAAATAAAAGTAAATTGATGTTTATTATTATTTTGAATTATACTTAGTTTTTCTATGTGTTTTGTTAAATTTGATTTTTTTACAGAAACAACTTTTCCTAAAAATCAACAATAAATTATAGTATTTTGGGAATATGAAACTATGATTTAGCCAGAAACTCTTTTGATCTGGATTCTGAATTTTCCTTTCAATAAAACATAGAATTATTAATCCTGAAAGGAACAGAGTTTTCTTTCTGTGGGTCATTGTATTTTAGGAATAATCTCCACTACCAGAAATATTCACATAATTTCATTTTAAGCAGTAGCATAATTGTTGTAACACTTTTTTTAATTTTCAAATTTAATGTAAGTATTTTTACTTTTAAAAATTTTTAACTGATATACAAAAGCATAAAAATTATACATATTTGCAGCATATTTATGTTGTGACAGTTTTGATAACATGGCTAAAGTATTATTCATTTAAGTAAATCAATTCACACTACTTATACATATCAATTTTGTTTTTAATTTTAAAATTATATTGGTACATGTGTATTTTTCCTCCAGTATATGATTGAGTTAACCATCAGGTATTTATAATAATGTAAAAAATTCTGGGGAAAGAGAAATCTTATTTTTGGTTATCATGAGTAAAATTTTGAATTGATTCATGGATTTTCACTCTGCCATCTTCTTATTCATTCTTGGGCAGTGGCAGGCACCGGTTCTATGACTTTAGTTTAGGGTCAATTGCATAAGAACGAACTCATCAGTGAGCTCGGAATGTATCTCAGTGTTAGAGTGGCAGAGCTCTTGCTTAGCATGGGCAAGGCCTTGGGTTTAATTCCCAATGCTATCAAGAGAGGACACACACACACACACACACACACACACACACACACACACACACACTACACTTCATTTGTATCTTAAAAAAAAGATACACCAGGATTTTTTTATTAATTATTAATATAAAAGATCAATGCTGTACAATCAGATCAACATAAACACATTTTGAAACCATGTGAGCCTATAGATTATAAATATTAATTGCTTATTCCTACCAATAGTGTTAATTATGATTTCTTAATTTCCTAAAGGTAGATTAGCACTCCAAGTTTTAGTTAATGATTACACAAGATGGCCATAAATTGTTATTAATAGCACTGTTTTTCTTCTATGCATCCAGACTCAATATATCCATCATGTGGAACTCTTTTGCTCATCATATCAGGACAGTGATGAAAGACTTAACTTTACCTTTAAGATTTATCCTTAATTTTGCTTCCTTTTTTATTTCTAGTTGCAAAATTCTAGTTCAAAGTTGTATTTTCTCATATCTAAAATATTGGGAATTATGCTTGTACTTTTCCATACCGTGTGTGTGTGTGTGTGTGTGTGTGTGTGTGTGTATATACATATTTTAACCTCACAAAATAAGATTGGAATGCTTTTTCTTAGGGTAAAATGACTTGTCTATTGCCAAAATTTAATATTCAATTTTCATATCTTTTTTCTTTTTCTTTCAGTGGTTACTGGAACAATTAATGATTTGTTGCTTCTTGAAATAATGTACTTATTTGGCTTTCAGATAAAGATGTCTTTAGGAATTTACCTATCCTATGTGTTTTTTTTTAAGATGATAGTTTATAGTTTTACATATTGTTTCATTGCCATCTCTCTAAACCCTCAATATTTGAATGTATCGAAAATATCATATTGACTCTTGTCTCTTCTCTCTGGGTAATCTTATCTTCCAAAATGGTTATATATTCTATCCAATGCTGATGAATCTGAATTTTATATGCCCAGTTTCATTCTTCCATTGGATCTTACAGGTTTTATCCCAATGTCTAATTAGGAGAAAAATTGTATGCAATATGTCCAAATTCCAATCCTCTAAATTCCATAAACCTCCCTGACACCACTTTTTTTATTTAGTAAATATCAAAATCCTTCTTCCATTTCACCTTTATAAGAGCTATAATGTCATTATTTTCCATGTTTTATATTCCAAATATTACGCATAAACTAATAACCTCAGCTATACAAGATGCATGCTTTGTCTGATATTTTCCCACTACCCCAACACTACTATCATATGTGTCATCATCATATATAGATTTGTTTTTTTTTACCCAGTTTCTCTGTTTTTATTCTTGCTCCCTGAAAGACCATGGTGTTAAAACATAAGTAAATCAAGGCAATTTGAATTCCAAAAATTTTGAGAGGTGTTCTGTTACCTAAAGGAAAAATATATAATTAAATTAAGTTATTCTGTAATCTGTTTTTCATCTACTACTTTTCTGTACTTATCAGGGGTTTCCAGTGAAACAGAAAGATAGGAAGAAGGAATGGATGAGTCATGGCAGAAGAACTGTCTCTGGGGAAGAGTCTGACGAGTTCCTAGAGAAGAAGGAAAACTCAACTAGGGACAAATCGAATTCTTGGTATAAATAAATAAATAAATAAATAAATAAATAAATAAATAAATAAATAAATAAATAAAAGAATTCCAACACACACCAGATAAATTTATAGACAAGGGTTTATTTAGGACCCATATTCAAGGGAGTATTCTTGGTATCTTGAGAGCTAGAAGCCCCTCCTTGAGTCTGGAGTCCAAATTTCATAGAGGAGCTTTAGCTAAATGACGAATTAGAGCTGGAACTGGAGGTAAAGCCAAGGTGGAGTGTTACAATTTCACATGTTTTTTTTCCCTGTGCTTGAGTATTTCCCTCATTTCTCAAGGGTTCAGGTTAAGGACATATGGCTGAGATTTACAACTGCGTTTTCTGCCTCTCAGTGGCTAGTGGACATTTCCTTTGAGACTCATTATCTTTCTTCATCCTAAATTTCTATCTTAGGTGGGCAGATATATAACTAGGGTTTATCTAGGGGAACTAGCTTATATGATTATTAAGGCTGAGTTTTTCCACATTGTTTTATCTGAAAGATGAAAGACCAGAGATGCCAATAGAGTGGCTCAGTACAAAGACCTATGAATCTGGGGGTTGGGGGGGGAGGCACTAAAATTCCTGGATTCTGAGGCCAATGATGAGAGAAGATAGTTGCCCCTCTTCAGAAGATACAGAAGGAAAGTCTGCTTTTTTTCTGCTTTTGTGCTCTGTCTAAGACATTAGCAAATTGGATAGAGCTGCCCACATTGGGGGAGGGCAGATCTCCTTAATTAGTACATTGATTCAAATGCCCTTCTCTCAGAAACACCCTCTCAACCACTCACCATCACTTTCCTCGTGCTTTTTCTTAAAATTTCCTCTCACATTCCAAACCTAAGTTTCTTTTATTAGGGATGTCATGGTACAAGAGAAATGCAGCTATAGAACAAGACAGGAAGATGTCCCATCAGCATGATAATTCCCATCACAGGTTTGATATTCTAAATAACTAATGGGAGTAAAATGGATAGTATTCTAATCAGGTACCATAAGGTGACCACTGGGGAAAAAATGGGGTATGGTTTTCAATTAAGCCCACATGGGGAAGAGAACTCCTCAAAGCCTAGCATATAGGATGAGAAGACATCCAGGCCTTGAGCCTCTTTCTCTTGCTGGTGCACTCTGCTCTACCTTATCAAGTGCTGCTGTCACCTTCACCTTCAATAAATGTTCACTTTGCCTGTTACTTCTACATGTCTTGTTCAGTTCTTTGTGTGGGACACCAAGGCCTTAGAACCAAATGGACACCCCAATGGTAATACTATTGCTTGTTCTTTCACAGAGATATCGATGTGATCACTCTATAATTTTGAACTAAGTTTCTGTTTCAAAGGCACCTAGTTAAAGGGAATCTACCATTAAATAAAATAGCACCCTCTTCTTGTCTGTGCCTTAATCCTATTTGGTTTTTTTTTATATATCACTACCTAGTATAACATATGCTCATTTTTGTGTTTTATTAAGTATAATTCTGTTACTTATTTATTTATTTGTTTATTTTTTGAGATAGGATCTGCACAGGCTGACCTCAAATTTCTGGCCTTGAATTTAGAATCTTGCAGCTTCAATCTTCCAGGCAGCTGGGATTATGGACATGCCACTGTACATGAATGACTATAATTCTCTTTGTATTAAAATAAGTAGATCAACAATTTTATTTCTTTCTAATATTTTACTAGATCTTAAAAATATCTCTGCATTTACTAGTTTTTAAAATGTAGTTTTTCAATAAATGAGTGAAATAAAATTTTCTGTTTTGAAGTTCATATTTGACTGCCAGAATAACTTTCTTTTTTGAGACTTATCATCATGCATTTCCTTTTCAAACATCTTTGAATTAGATAAGAAATCACAAGCTTGTGGTTGCAACTGAAAGCAATCCATAAACTCTTCCTTACTGATTTCCATTTTATCACCTATGATTACAAAATTCACACATGTGCCCACATTGCATGTGTCCCCCCCAAGACATATCTTCACAGGTTATACAGAGAATGAAAAAGAACTAAATATGGAAATTTATTGAACAATGACATTTCTATTTATTTACTCTTCATATATTTGTCAAATGAATACATTTGAAAAAATGAAGCTATTGTAAGCATACAGATACAATGAGTTTTCTGAATTATTGGGAAAGATCAATGGGCCTAGAGAATATCCGCTCCTCAAGTAATAATTTGAAGGTTTAATTAAGTTTATATAGTGCTTGTGAATTTAACTTTGCATTCCTGCTGATTGCTTTTTTCATGTTGTCTGGCAGTGAATTTTTATTTCATGTAAAGATTGAAGGTTTGATTAAAGACAAATAAGACTATTGTCAAATTGTAAAAATCCACTTCTTGTGATACCTGAAGTACATATACTTTTGGAATTAATTCTAAATCATAATGAAAAGGAAAAGATAGCCATTCACTTGTGGACCTCTCCGGTTAATACTATTCCTTAGATTAGTCCCCTTTTTCATAGCTCAAAATATAATTAAGCTCAATGTATCTTGCTAATTCACTTTCCTGAAGTCTCATGCTAGTTTGGTCTCTAGATTGGTATACGTGAATGCATATTTGATTGCATACTAATATTTACTGGTGAGTTCCACAGTGTTCTTTATATACAAGATACAGCTAAATTAAAAAAAAAAGGTACAACTTTAATTTCCATGTTTTTAAAATTTTTTAAAATTTGTCTACTTGGATTTTTTTTCAAGTGTTCTAACAGGTTGGTCGTGTATATATGATTTATTTTACTAAATTAAATTATTTGCTACATACTTATTACCAAAACAAATTTATTGAAACCTCTGTGGGCCAGGAGGGTTAAAAATAATTAATTTCTAAAATTAGATTGATTATACTGTTGTTTTTCAGAAATTCATATAAAAGTGGGTACAAATTATTATGACTCTTTTAATAAAGATATTGGTAAATTTTTTACTCAAATGTCAAAAGAAAATATTAACTTCTTATATATATGCTATATTTTCATTTTTATTGAAGTCCCCTTTCATTTCTATTATTTTCTTTTCTTTTTATTTTTTATATTATTAGTTGTTCAAAGCATTACATAGTTCTTGACATATCATATTTCATACATTTGATTCAAGTGGGTTATGAACTCCCATTTTTACTCCATATACAGATTGCAGAATCACATTGGTTACATATCCACTGTTTTACACATTGCCATATTAGTGTCTGTTGTGTTCTGTTGCCTATCCTATTATTTTCAATAAATAATAATTGATATAAGCAAGATTTTATAATAACTTATTATGCTGTCATAGGGTGAATATTTTGTTATAGATATTTGCACATTCATATAGTATTTGAATATAGATGATACAATGAACCATTTCTGTCATTGAATTCAGTTACTCAACTTTCTAAATCTTATTTCTCAGAGTTTTTAGGTAATTTTTCTGATTAATGTTTTTCAACTATAAAATTATATAATCAACTCATACATATAGTTTTAAATATCTTTCCCACTATATTTAATCACATTATTTCTGTCAAATTTTTTTCCCAAAAAGTAAGGGAAGAAGTATTAACAGCTAAGGAAAATGAATGAACAGTAAATCTCTGAACTAATCAGAATTACAAATTCACAGATTCTTTAAATTTTTGAAAAAATTTTGAAACATTTTTAAAAATTTGGGGGATTACTTTTATTTCCCGCCCTCTATAGTTCAAAAATTTTCATTTTATTTGATTCCCTGCTTAGAATATTTTGTCCAATGTGAGTCTTTTGAGGGGTGATACTTTCATAGTGATGAGGCTTTCTGCTCCTTAAAAGAAATATGTGCTAAATATGTGCTGAGAAATGCGCACATTTAGGCCTGACTCTCATTAACGGTGCAGGCAGCCAGAATAAAACTTATTATCTATAAGATTAAATTGTTTTGGATGAAATAACATCAATTGGTTCAAAGTTTTTATTCCTGTATGTTATTATTCTCAGGAAAAGTTAAGCATAGATTTTCTAGCATTCAAAAAGAGTAGCAAGATGATTCAATCATAATCTAAGAGTTTGCTTGAAACTATTAACTAATTGTTATAGTTTGTATATAAGGTGTCCTCCAAAAGTTTCTGAATTCATGTAACATGATATGCTGCCCAGAGAAATGGACTGAGCCCATGATGGACTGACCTCTAAATTTTTCCCTCTGAAAGTTGTATTGAAATATTTTATCAGGTATTTCAGTTGCAGCAGCACAATGGTGACATCAAACCTTCATAAATATACAATATTAATATAGAAAAGCTACAAGAAAAGAGTAGTTGTGGAAATACAAACTCTGAATTCAGACTCATAATTCAACTCTAACTTATTGCACTCTCTCGGATAATTCATTAACTCCCTCTGGAATAAATATCCCAATCAGGCTTAAACCAAGAATAACTATCATATCAAGCAAATAGAGTCATTGTGAGAAAAAAAATAATAAATGATTCTCAAGAGCATAAACTTGTCCCTGTACATATTTAACCACTTTAGAAAAAATACATAAAATTAATATCACATGTATGTGCTCTGAAAATGTGCTTTTGTCTAAAGTTGTGTGTGAGTATACTAAAGGTAACTTTTTGTTATATGTCTCAGATGAAATTAGAGTTTGACATGCTGGGAAGTATTATACTCACAGCTGGAAGTCTGAGATACTTGGAAGTGCACATGGAGTGGAGAGTATTGCAAACTACTTTTGCTAGTACATTCTTCAATATTTATGGTAACAAACAAATAACCTTCAAAATATACATGGTTGTTTCCAAAATATAGATAATTCAGAGTGGCAACTGTAAATGATGAATTGGTGTTGGGAGACTAAATAGAAATAAAAGATACAGTTCTTTTGCTTAAAGAGTTCAGAGTACATTTGAGCAGGCAGCACCCTTTGTTTCATAATTATGTACTTTATAATGTGTATATCAAGAGAAATTTTTAGTTACCAGAAAATAAATTTGTGTTTACAGAAGGAGAAAATTAATTCTAGGTCAAGTGATCAACGTTCTAGAATTGAATAGCCTTTGAGATGTTGGGAAATTGAGGAATAAAAGGCAGGTGAAATAGAAATAGAAATGTCATGCAAATTGTTAAAAAAGGAACATATGTTCCAAAGAACAATTATAACACTTTATTAACTAGCTCATGAGTACATGATTGATACCTTCTTCCAGTGATCCTGTTGGATAAGTAATGGATGGTGGCTTTTTGTTCTGCATTTACAAGAGGGATAGAGGAAATAGGAGAAAAATGCTTATGCTTAAATGGAAAGTGGCCTTAACTTCATGGAAGTGAAGATCTGAATCATTCATATATAAGAATTCTGGAGTGGGACTAAGAAAACCAGATCATCTATGATCTAAGTTAAAAACCTGCAAGATACCCAAAGAAATAAAGAAAGAAAAAAGAAAGAAAGAAACAAGATATATAAGTCAGTAAATCCTAAAGTGAATGGAAAACTTTGTATTTGAGACAGATAAGGTTGGCAAAACATTTACCCAAATTGTATATCTCTCTGGCCATAGTGATGATTAATGTAACTGGAGGTATTTTGTGTTATATTTAGATGCATAAAAAAAAATGGCTCACTATAAGTAGTTCATTCTCAGTAAGTTCTCCATTTAGAATTAAACTAATTTTTATATCTAATAATTGATATATTCTCAACTTGTAGAATTATGTAAAATTTAGGTCAAACTTAATAGTTCATTTATTAAATTGTAACTACTGACTTGAAATGAATCATCTAATCCCATGATAAAAAAATATTTCAGAGCAAAGATTTATTTATTTTAAATAAACATGCTACATTTACCCCAAAATTTGAAATAAAAAATTAAAAGTGATTATAATTTTGATAGTTGTCATTATTATGTTCTAAAAAAATAAACTAATCGATTTTCTACATATTTTCTAAAAGTAACAGAATCTGAATCCTTCTAAAATTGAGAGTAAGTTAATGCCTGATTCAGATGTCACAGATTTCTAGAGGTTTCACCAAAATAGGAAGTTTGGCAGATGATGGTAATGGGCAAGAAATACAACAATTAAAAAAATAATAAAACAGTCTGAGAAGAGTCAACATGTGTGGAGAGGACAGATATCATTAAAACAATTTAAAATTACTAACAGAAGAAATACCTGACTATAAATCTTTTCTTAAGCAACTAAAGAAATAAACATAGAGTAAATAACTTCTGGAAAGACCAAAGATCAAATGAAAGAATGTAGAAAATGTGAACAAAAATGAATCTCAACCCTAGCTCCACCAGTTTCTAGTGGTGATCATGAGTCTTCAGATACAGAAGAGAAGAAGGACATTCACCCAAATTAAGTACCAGTAGATTAACGAAGGGTTTTCTGCAAAGTTCCTACTAGACTGTTTGTCAACACATAGCATGGATTCAAATAACAGAGTTTTCGATAGGTGATCTCAGATAAATTATACAATATCTATTTGCCTTTTTATACTATAAAGATAGTAAAAATGCCTATCTCAAAATGTTGTTACTGGAATTAATTTAGATATTTCCTGTTAAGGCATTCAAATAGTGATAAGAACACAATAAGATCTCAGTACAATGTTAGTTCTTATTTTTAGTGAATTTGCATAATCTCACATTTCTTAGTCTCTTATGTGATGCATGTTCTCTCTACTCAATACTATTCCTCTAGGAAATCTTTCCTGGTTGCCCCAAATTGAATTAGCTATCCCTCTTTTACTTTTAATAGGCAATCTCTTTTCTTTCTTTTGTTTCTCTACCTTATTCTACTTAGTTCATGAAATTCTTCAGACTATAACTATTCCCTTCTTCATATGTTTTAAGCTCCTATTTCTGTCTCATGCAAAGAAGCATAGTTTAAGCTATAAATTGGCTGAGTACAGGATGCATTTCAAAATAGTGTACATTTCAGTTAAATCTTCTTATCTCCCTTCAACATTAATCTTTTTTTTATTTCTTAAATCTTGAAGTTAAAGATGTTTTTTCACTCTGCCATGATAAGATGACATGAAATTTTATGCTTTCCTGGTTAATATAAGAGGCAAGGCTGTCATTTCACACACATCTGGAAACAATGCTGTGGAGAGAATGCTGGTTCACGGGTGGTGACTTAGGGCTTTGCAGTGAGAGTGTGGTTTACAGTTTATTAGAAAGGCATGAATGCTTCTAGAATTGCTTTTCATTCTTGATGCAGCTTCTTTCCATGAGCACAACCAAATGACTTAATTGTAGGTCTAGAGCTGTTTTATTGCAGATATGTAGAACCCATATTCACAGCTTCCTAGTCTTTTAAATTACAAATAAAGTTAAGGCTTCTGCATTTAGTTCATTTCGCTTAAATGATTAACATTGACATTAAACAGGCATCCTTTAATCAGCACAATTACGATGCTGTCTGTATTCCATGAGAAATAACTGCAACATTCCTAACTAGGTAAATGCTCAGACCTGTAGCAAAAGAATGAGTCAAATACACAAGAGAGAGATACAACTGGTCATTTCCTAATTTTCACTTGGAGAGAAAGACTGGAAGAAGTAATTTGTTTTTATTAGTGAGCCATGTAGAATCAAATCCCAAATCCTTTGCCCTACATTATTATTTGTTAGTGATCACTTAGGATGGATATGGTGAATAAGATTGGATTCCTTTCTTGTGGACTCTGTGATGTAAAGGGGAAGATAAGAAGGTTGTCAAATGCTAGGCGCGGCAGCACAAGACTGTATCCCAGTAGCTTGAGTGGCAGGCAGGAGAATCACAAGTTCAAAATTAGCCTCAGCAATTTATTGAGACCCTTCTCAAAACAAAATATAAAAAGGGTCAGGGATGTGGCTCAGTGGTTAATAATCCTGGGTTCAATCCCCAGTTAAAAGAAAAAAAAATGATTGCCAAGTGCCAGGAAGAAAACAGACACCCAAACTGATGACTCATTCACAGAGAGCAATTGCTTAGAAAATGAAAAACTGTATAGAAAAAGATCACATTTCAGTTGCTGCAAGAAGGGTAAGGAATGGCCATTTCATGATTGAGAGGAAGACTGTCTTCTAGATACACAGGAATGTATTTATCCACTCAAGATAAAGCAATATTTACAGTGAAATGTTACAGATTAGGTCTTGAGTTTCCTTTGAAAATGAGTCACAGGCTAACAGTACTTTGTGTTCTACCAAGTACAGTGCTTTGGAAATATACCCCTACCTAAAGTGGAAGATCCCACCCATTAAAGATCTCTCAAAATATTGTGCTGGAAAGCAAGGTTTCCAACTTATAATTGTTTGCCCTGATACCATCAGCATTGGGGCTTTCTCACTTTGGAAATGACAATCAGAAAACAGCTTTACTCTTACTTGGTTTTTATCTGACTTTACTCTCATTTTATTCCTTTCAACATTTTATTTTCTATCTGGCCCATTTTCAACTTACATTTACCTCATTTAAAAATTAATTTTCTCTCTTTCAAGTTGTTCACTCTCAAATTCTATCTGATAATCTTCCACACTAAAGAACAAATTCCTACTCATATCTGACATAGCACAGAAATAAGTCAGATTTAAATATGATGTTCTCCAGTTATAACTATTTTATAGAAAAGGACAGATTTACTTCATCTTTGTGGCTGATGATAATTCATTGTGTTTATATATGCCATATTTTCTTTATGCTTTCATCTGCTCATGGGCACCTAGGTTGATTCTTCATCTTACTTATCATGAATAGCACTGCTATAAACATGGATATCTGTGTATCTCTTTTGTATGCTGACTTCATTTCCTTTGGATTTATACACTGGAGTAGGTAGCTGGATCATATGGTAGTTCTATTTTTTTTTTTAGAAAATGCCATACTGACTTCACTTTCCCACCAACACTGTATATAGTTTGATTTTCTCCACATCCTTATGAACATTGTTAGTTTGGAAATTTTTGACAGTAGAATTACAACTGGGGTAAGTTGGTGATTTATTGCGGTTTTGATTTACATCTCACTGGTGGATATTGATATTAAGCATTTTTAAAATGTATACTTAATGGCTATTGGTATTTTTTTGAGAAAAGTCTGTACAGATCATGTATCCTTTCACTTTAATGAATTTGTTTATCAGTTCTAATAGCACTTTAGTGGAGTTTTTAGGTTTTTCTCTGTGTAGAACCATATCATCTACAGAGGTAATATGACTTCTCTGTTTTCTATTTGCATGTCTTTTATTTCTTTCTCTTGTCTAATTGTTATGGCTTGAATTTCTAGAGCTATGAGTGAATATCCTTGTCTTCTGATCTTAGCAGAAATTCTTCTGGTATTGTCCCATTTTGGTATGATGTTGATTCTGGGTTTGTCATATGCAGCTTTTATTTATTTATTTTTCTTGTGTATTTATTTATTATTTGTTCTAATTAGTCATACCTGCATTTTGACATATTTTAACAACAGTGTATACAAATGGAGCATAACTTCTCATTCCTCTGGCAGTACCTGGAGTAGAGTCACACCGGTAGTGTAATCATACATGTATATAGGGTAATAATGTCCACTACACCGAAATTTTATCTCACTCCATTTAGAATGGCAATCTTTAAGAATAAATAATAAATGCTAGAAAGGATATGAAGAGAAAAGTACACTCATACCTTGTTGATGGGACTGCAAATTAGTATAACCACTTTGGGAAGTGGTATAGAAATTTTTCAAAAGACTAGGAATAAAACCACCATATAAGTCAGTTATCTTATTCTCTGATATTTATCCAAAGCATTAAAATCAGCCTACTTTAATGATACAGACACATCAATGTTTATAGCAACAAAATTTACATTGGTCAAGTTATGGATTCATCACAGATGCCTGTCAACAGATGAGTGAATCAATAAAATGTGGTATAGTCAAGAACTTTTACTCAGTCATAAAGAAGAATAAAATTATGGCATATCTGGTAAATGGATAAACTGGAAAACATCATGCTAATTGAAATAAGTTAGACTCATAAAATTAAATGTGGAATATTTTCTCTCATGTAATCATGACAAAATAAGGGGAAAAAGTGTGTTGGTGGTGTAAATAAATATCAGGGAAGTAGAAGAGAGATCAGTGGACTAGAGGAAAAAGATTGAAGAATGAGGAAAAAATGGAAAAAAAGAATGGCAGAATGAAACTGACCAATGTATCTTATGAACATATACAAATACACCACAGTGAATTTTATCTTGAAGCTTACCTAAAAGAATTAAATCAGCAAGTTGTAATAACATAGGCACATCAGTGTTTATAGCAGCATAGTTCACAATAGCTAACATTCTTTAACAGAATGAGCCCAGGTGCCCATCAACAGATGAATTGATAAAGAAAATGTGGCTTATATACATGATGGAGTTTTACTCAGTCATAAAGAAGAAAGAAATTATAGTATTTTTCTGGTACATGAATGGAACTGGGGAATATTATGCTAAGTAAAATAAGTCAGTCACAGAAAGTCAAGGATTTAGTACTTTTTCTCATATGTAGAAGGTGGATGGATCAAAGTATAGGGAAAAGTAGGGTAGGGGAGATCCCAGGAAAATAGAGGGGAGATCAGTGGACTACAGAAGGGAATTGAGAAGGAGGAGGCTTATGGGAAAACTAACAAGTACAGAATGAAATTGATCAAACTGTACTATGTACATACACAAATATATGACAGTGAATTCCACCTTATGGATATCTATAAAGCAGAGAAGACTAGTAGAGTAGAGAAAATCGAGGGGGGAGAAAATAGGGAAGGGAATAAGGAAGCACTAAGGACTTAAGAATAGTTGAGGCAACTTAATTTTGGGGAGGGGTTGGAAGTTATTTTCTTTTGCTACTGGAAATATACCATTCTATGCTTTTCTAGTCTGTAGAGCTTCTGCTGCTAAATCTTTTTAATCCGATATGGTTGCCCTTAAATATGATTTGGCACCTTTATCATGCAGATTTTAAAGTTATTTTTTCTCCCTCTACTTTTGAAAGTTTGACTATATTAGGTCATGCTGAGGATCTTTTCTGGACCTATCTACTTGTTATTCTAAAGGCATCCTGTCTGCAGGTCCATTTCTTTCCTAAGCTTAGAGATACTTTCTCCTATTATTTAGCTGAGTTAGTATTCTATGTCTTTAACCTTTATTTCTTCCCTTTCAGGTATGCTGATGATCTGGACATTTGATCTAATAATAGTGTCCCAAAGATCTTGTATGTTCTCATTTTTTTTCTCTTTTATTTTGTATTGGTTCTTTTTAGTTATACATGACAGAAAAATTCATTTTGATATAATTATAAAATCAGCTTGATTTAATTCAGTCCCTAGTACTTCTTCTTTCCCTTCTCTTATTCACCCCCATTCCCTTCTCTATATTGATCTTTCTGCTATTTACCCATAGTTATTTTTTAAAATTAATTTCCTATGGATGCACACAATGGTGAGATTCACTCTGGTATATCAAAAGTTATATCAAATACATTCTACTGTCTTTCCTTTTCTCATAACCTTTCTTTCTTTTTGCATTTATTTCCAAAGACATACCATCAAGCTCTGATACTACTATTCTCCTCCTTCTTTTCCTCTTGCTCTTGCTTGACTGTGGTTGAAGCAACTTATTTTTTTTCTTAATCCAAATTATAGAAATATGCATTTTCAATATTTCTAATTAATTTTTTAAAAATCTCTGTCATTTTTTAAAATTTACCATTTATATTCTGAATTCTTTTCCTAATTTAATTTAACACTACGTTATTGAATCTCATTGAACTTTTTAAGAATCATTCTTTTGAATTCTTTAGCATGCATTTCACCCACTTAATTTCTTTGGAATCTGTTACTAGAGAGTTATGGACATTAGGGCATCTCACATTACCTTGTTTTTTCTTCACATTTTTTATGTTCCTAAGTTGAGAGTGGCACATCTGTTGAAATGGATATCTCTACTCTTTTTTATGGGATGATCTGCTTAGAAGGCACATTCTCCTAAAGATATGTCTTGGGATGTTGGTTTGTTATGTAATGGGAATTTGTTTCTAGTTTGATAGTATAGTATAATCTTCCTATAACTTCTCTTGCTTTAATTATTGCAGTTACACCCAGCATGTACCACATCAGAATTGGAGAGACCCACTTCTCTGGGGGTCATGCAAGAGTGGGGACCCTCTAGCAATTCATGCAGTTATAGTGTAGCTAGAAGAGTGTGTGGAATATATCCAACATGGCTAATCCTACAATAAGTGGGAATGGGCCTTACTGGATCATGGGTTTCTTTAAGTACTGTTGGTATTGGATTTGTTACTTGAATGAGACTTGGTACTGAGTTGTGATGAGCGGACTGAAGTGCTATTTCTCTGATCTAGCACTGCAACAAGTCTACATGTTTCAGGAGGAGTTGAGTGAGCAGTAATAACAGCAACTCCCCTATGACAATTCCACCCAGTTATCTGAGCAATATGTGATTAGAAAAAGTGCAGGGACAACCATGCAGGGGAACTGTGTATGAAAGTGAGAAATATTGTGTTATCCTACTCTACCTCCATTGTAGCCTGCCTGTCCAGGAGCAATTTATTAGAATCCCACTGGCTCTTAAAGCATTGGGACAGGCTAAAACCTTGGGTTTTTGTACTTACATCAATTAATCAAGAGTAGGTTGTACCTGGAGCTAGGCAAAATCCCTCTCTGCTGAGGTGCAAACAAGAACAAACATGCAGAATATGGCTAGCACTGCACAAAATTTCTATCTAGTGCTTTTTGTGCCCTGTGCCTTTTGGAGTAGAGTAACAGCGAGATCTACATTGTTGCTAAACAGGGCCCCAGTATGCCAGTGTGCACCGGGTAGCAGTAGATCCTTGTGGTTCATGCTCTGTCTTGTTAGCAAGATAATCCAATGCAAAAAATGGAAGAAGGATGGTGGGGCCTGCTTGGATAAGTTCATGAGAGTGGCCAAGTCCCTAGTCTCAGAGGAAAAGATGACCATTTCCCTCATTTATGAGGATAGCATCTCATGCACCATAGTGTGAGATGGGAATATTCAGGGGTTTCTGACCTCTAGCACATTCCAAATTTGAACAATTGGTCCTTGCTCCAGATGGTTCCTGGAAAAAACATCCTGGGGATTCACACTGAGATGAGGTAAAGTATTTTTCCAAAGCCAGACTAATAGGAGATTTCAGGCCTCTTTATTTACTTAGTATGAAAGCCTGCAAAGGCCAAAAACCTTTCCAATAGCTATCTGAACTGATAGTCTATTTCTGTGACTCTGTCACCTTTATGTTTAAAGAGGGGATATGACCCACATCCTGTCAGTGGAGTCCTGAACAAGATTCTGGGATGTTTTGTTTATCTCCTTAAGCTGCTCTTCCAGATTGCCGAACTTTATAATGTTTCTATTTTTGCTATTGTTGAATTTCAGTGTTCTCCAGTATCACTCACCTCAATATGCAAATTGTACATCTGTTGATTTGGTTCTTTTGGAGAACATGTGAGTGCAGGGTATCTATATTTCACTATCTTTTTTGCTGACCTCCCTTACAAAAACTTTTTAGTCATAACACTTGATTGTCTCTATAACCCTTAGCATTCTGCACTTACTGCTAAATCTATATAGTGTACAAATTATACCTATTTTTAATACAGGTTTTAATTTTACTTTCATACACAAAATTGTTGTTTTTAATTCTAGATTTCTTTTTAAGATTCAGATATAAGCTGGGTGCAGTGGTGCACACCTGTAATCCCAGTAGCTCAGGAGACTGAGGCAGGAGGATAGTGATTTCAAAGCCAGCCTCAAAACAGCGAGGCACTAAGCAACTCAGTGAGACCCCATTTCTAAATAAAATAAAAAATAGGATTGGGGATGTGGCTTTGTTGTCAAGTCCTCCCGAATTCAATTCCTGGTACCCCCCCAAAAAAATCCAGTTATGTTATATGAATATATGCAATTGATAGTTAAACATCCCTGATTTATCACCTATATTTACATGATTCAACATTCTCATATTTCAACTTAGTGTTATTCCCTAATTCACCTCCTAAAGTTTTTCAGTCCTGGATTTTTTTTATCTCAATGAATGTTATCATCATGTTTGCTGAAACAAAGCCCAAAATATGTATGTTATTCATAAATGTGTCTTTCTTTTATTTTTTAACACATTGACTTCATAACAAACTCTTGTGAAATATGCCTTTGTCTAACTTCATTTCAGTCGTGGTCTTATGATTTATTATGATGATGTATTAGAATTAATCAGTAAAATATCCTTAAGCCATTCAATACTTGGTACCTGAACAAAAAAAGTTTAAAGGTAAATTCTTTTAACCTAATCTCTGAGTTAAGTTTATGTCTATAAGAAGCATAAATGAGAGGTCTGTAGACCTGACAGTTCAGCAAATAATGATGATTCTGTACATATGCAAAGTTTTAAGAAAGCTATTTAGTAGGAAAGTGTTAACTTGAGCAAATCTGTAGAGAAAAATAGGGACAGAGCATCTAGCAGTACTTGCAAAACAAGTTTTTGTCCTTCATCACAGTTTCCCATGTGATATGTTATGTCATCCTAAGATATTTCTTACATCTGTACATGTAATTTTATAATAAATTCTCTTTTATTTGAGTGAGTTGAATGTATTTTCTTTTCCTATAAGTGGAAAAATTGTTTTCAGAATGGCCTGAGTATTATGAGAAATAGAGCATGTTTAGCTATGGGAAGAGCTTCTTCAATGAAAAGGTACTGATTATTTTTTTAATTAATTAATTTTAATTAGGCATATATGATAGCAGAATGCATTTTGATTCATTGTACATAATTGCAGCACAACTTCTCATTTCTCTGTTTGTTCATGATGTAGTATTACACCATATGTGCAGTTATACGTGTACCAAGGGTAATGATGTGCATCTTACTTCACCATCTTTCCTGCCCCCCATGCACCCTCCCTACGCTTTTATCCCCTTTGCCCAATCAAAATTCCTCCATTTTTTCCCATACCCCTCCACCACCACAACCCTATGTGGGTTTTTTCTCTAATATGTGGCTATGGATCATTAGCCACATATTAGAGAAAACATTTGGCCTTTGTTTTTTTGAGATTGGCTTACTTTGCTTAGCATGATATTATCCAACTCTATTAATTTACCTGCAAATGCCAAAGTTTTATTCCCTTTTAATGCTGAGTGATAAATAAATAAAAGGGGGCTGTTCATGAGGCCCTTATCCAGTAAAACAAACAAAAAGTAAATAAA
This sequence comes from Ictidomys tridecemlineatus, assembly GCF_052094955.1. Lineage (NCBI taxonomy): Eukaryota > Metazoa > Chordata > Mammalia > Rodentia > Sciuridae > Ictidomys > Ictidomys tridecemlineatus. The sequence continues at coordinate 80,558,197 of NC_135485.1, read as the reverse complement.
TAAATAATTAAATTAAATTAAAAATATTCCATTGTGTATACATATAACAGTTTCTTTATCCATTCATCTATTGAAGGGCATCTAAGTTGCTTCCACAGTTTAGCTTTTATAAATTAAGCTGTTATAAACATTGATGTGGCTGCATTAGTATAGTATGCTGATTTTAAGTCCTTTGGGTATAGACTGAGGGGTAGGATAGCTGGGTCAAATGGTGGTTCCATTCCAAGTTTTCTAAGGAATCTCCATACTACTTTACAGATAGGTTGCACCAATTTGCAGTCCCACCAGCAGTGTTTGAGTGTACCTTTCCCCCATATTCTTGCCAACATTTATTGTTGTATTCTTGATAACTGCCATTCTAACTGGCATGAGATGAAATCTTAGAGTAGATTTGATTTTTATTTCTCTAATTTCTAGTGATTTGAATTCTTTTCATATATTTGTTGATTGATTGTTATCTTCTGCTGAGAAGTGCCTGTTCAGCTCCTTAGCCCATTTATTGATTAGGTTGTTTGGGTTTTTGGGGGGTTAAGTTTTTTTGAGTTCTTTATATATCCTGGAAATTCATGCTCTATCTGTCGTGTGTGTGACAAATATTTGCTCCCAAAATGTAGGCTCTCTCTTCATCTTATTGATTGCTTCTTTTGCTGAGAAGAAGCCTTTCGGTTTGAGTCTATCCCATGTGTTAATTCTTGATTTTTATTTCTTGTGGTTTAGGAGTCTTATTAAGGAACTAGGGGCCTAATCTGATGTGATGAAGATTTGGGCCTACTTTTTCCTCTATTGGGCACATCATTCTTGATCTTATTTTAAAAAGCCTTTGATATTTTTTTGGTATCTTGGTATTGAGTTATGTGTAACACCTAGGAGTGCTTGTCTTTTTTTGGAAGAATCGGTCTGAATGTTCCCAACATCTTGAAAAATAAACATTACTAGATCCTTTTTCCTGTTCCCCACTCCCACTAGCCATGTCTGGAATTATATATGAAGAAAAGCAATGCCAAAGGCAGCATAATGTTTAAAGAAAATAGCACAAATGAGTAAATAGTGGTCCTCTCTCTATATAAGCTAAAAACTGTGGCTGCTTAATATCTGTGAAAGTGAAAACCTGTGTAACAGTTTCAGGAAAATTCATTCTTTGAGAGCATTTTTTATTGTTATTCTTACGGTTCATAGTTTAGTGCATTGCACTGTTATTTTGCTTAGGGGCCCTAATAAAACTTTAAAACTTTGGCAGATCTAAAGAGCTAGGAAAAGATTTCTAGGTAGGCAAGTGCACAATGAGGTCACTGTTGTACAATATAAGCCTGAATTGGTAGAGATAATAAATGTGGGTGAGAGGAGAACCAGTTAGAAGTTCCTTCTCCTGCAAGATTGCCTACAAGGTTGATTACATAAAGAACATGGCCATGATATTTCTTAAAATAATCAGGAAATTTGTGGTTTTGATTCATTAATTGTTTCTTTAATGAGAGTCACTGCATGTCTCCAACATAGCTAGAGACTTGACATTTGTTTGCTGGTACTGGACATAACTCAGAATCTATATAAAGGTATGTGCTGACCCTTCAGAGCAAGAACTATCATTATAATGTACTGTAAAGAAGGAAATGCTGAACAGTAAAATTCCATTGGATCAAATCCCGGGTAACCTGTTTTCACTATTTCTTAGATAGCAAGATTGGGAAACTGGACTCTTATGAAAAGAGCAAACAAACAGGAATAATGAGATTTTATATTTAAAAAAAAGATCAGTGCTTCCCCTCCCACTCACTTCAAATAAAATAGCATGTTTTCTTGTGTCTATTTTATTAAACATTTGGGGCAGGAATGGGAGGCAGAAATGTCTCAAGACAAGCATATCTCTTCCCCTCTAGTTGCTTATGAACCCCTTGGAATGATGAAGTATCCATAATATAATTCAGGAACATTTGTACAAGCTGACAGCACTCATTGGTGGTGTTTTTTTTTCTTTTATTTCTTTTTCAGTGAAACATAACCTCTGCTCTTCAAAGATAGGATAGAAAAAATAACTTCTTTTTTTATAATAATAATAATTCCTTTCATATGCCCAAATCTAATACTGACTAACCCCTTAGTTTTGTATTCCATAGTTACAGTTCTATATCAAGAAATTTTCAAAATAAAAAGTGTACATCAACCAACTTTTAAAAACATAATTTCTTTTTGTGAGCAAATAACCTCCAATCTGGGGATATCTTCTGGAGATATTGTACCAAATTTTATCTTAGGTTTTATCTAGTGTTTTCATCTCTATTGCACATTAGGGCATTTATGTGATATAAATCAATTTTAAGGGTCTTGAAGATGAGGGATAGCTAGGGGAAAGTAAGTAGAAAATCTATTAAGATATCATTAGTCAGATATTAAAGTAATTTTTAGCTTTTTAATACCAGGTTAATGCTCTCTAAATCCTGAACAGGATAGAGAAAATTGTGTAGACACGAAGAAATACTATTAGCTTCCTAATTTACTTTTTGATAGTGACATTATTTTGGAAAATCTTAAATGCTCACATATTTGTCTGTATAAGAATTTATATTGACATTTACATTTTTGAGGGACCAAAAGTCCACTAGTACACATGAGGAAGACAAGTTGAATTTTCATAAGTGAGAGGCAAGGCTTGGCAACAGAAATTTAAAATATTCAAAATATGTCCCGGAGTCCAGCAAATAAGGCATGTAAACCAAGAAAAAGGGCAGAGGGATCCTGAATTCTGCTCCTACTGCAACTGGGAGAGAAGAGTTTCTATAACTTATATAAAATTAGGTCAATACGTATACTTTTGACATGACTTTAAGATGATCCTTGACTTTTTCTTATGTGGTCTCTTAACTCCAAAGTGTGGTAAGATTTGCTAAGTTACAAAGACTGACTTTTTAGCTTTTTCTTATTTTCCTGGATCTCCCAGAAGATAACATCTGATAATGAAAATAAAGTCTGTATCCTGAAATGTTGATCATATCTGGTAAAATTAAATCTAAAGCTAGAGATATACTGGAAATATTCTATCACTCTGAGTTTTTATTTTATTTTATTCAATGTCTGGGTGCCAGACATTGAATGCAGGGATGCTTTTTAACTGAACCGCATCCCCAACTTTTCTTATTTTAAGTATGGTCTCCCAGTTGCTTAAGTCCTTGCTAAGTTGTTGAATATGGTCTTGAACTTGCTATCCTCCTGCCTTAGCCTCTCAAGTTGCTGGGATTACAAGTATGTGCCACCATACCTGACATTTTAATATTTATTAAAAGCAACATTTGTCAATCTTTAAGGATATGTAGAATGTTGATGTATTTCTGGAATTAGCAGATGAGAATTGGGAGTACTCATATTGGTTCAAAATGAAAGTATAGTTTTTATTTTATAGACAATTTCAACTGGGACATGTATTTTCAGTTTCTGGAGTGGGAAATAATTCTCATCAGGATTTTTTTTTCTGTTTCATAGGTTAACGTGGTGTATTGAAATGCTGGGACACACATTTCTGTTGTTTGTGGAGAGGACATGAAATTTCCTTGCTCAAAAAGAATATCAAATCATTTGAAGATTTTATAATATACAATTCTCAGCATCTATCCCAAAACATTGTAGAAATATGACAGAAAACAATCATATCAACCAAACTCAAAACTACCCAACCAACACTTATACAATCTTAGCTGGTAAGGGCAATCATGTTGGTGATTACCAGAAGTCATTTTCTTCATTTCTACCAATGTCCTCCCCCAAATTCCTTTTTATTTTTTTCTTTTAAATTTTAGCAATGTCTTAACCATTAATATAGGTACAAGATATAAGACATAACAAAATAAATGGAAACAAACAAACTTTTAGGGAATTTCCTCACATGCTCATATGGAGTACAAACTATTGTTGCAAATGGAGAAAAATAGCAATAAAGTTCATGTGTTCATGCTTGGGAAGATGTCTATAAGAGTAGAGAAGTGTTTCTTGATTATTTTAAAGTCGAATCAAGGCAAGAAATTTTAGAGAGAGAGAGATTAAGAATCAATCTAGTTCTCATTATGAGAATCTTTGTGTAACTGATGTGATTCAGCAATCTGTATACGGGGTAAAAATGGAAGTTCATAACCCTTTTGAATCAAATTGTGAAATATGATATATCAAGAAAGATGTGATGTTTTGAACGACCAACAATAAAAAAAAGAAATTGCATTGAGATTTTAATTGTTGAATAATCACCACGTCTCACTTTTGAAATTTATAATTGGAGAAAATAATTGAGCAAAGAGAATTGGTTACCAAGAACTCAAAACCAAACAACATAAATTAAATTCTAGCTTTGGATAAATTAATGCTGGCAAAAAAGAAAAAAAATTCAAGGTGTGTCTAAGAGTCCTGATCACATGGCAATAATTATCAGGTGATAGTACTGACCACCTGACAGTATCTGAAGAATGGATAAATGGGGCTATACACATGGTCTCTGTGAATATTTTAAAAAGATAGATATTATGTAGGTCATGGTTGAACATAGTTAATCAAGGATATTTGACTCATCTGATAATATCCTAGTTACTTCTTTGAGGATATGTTTAGCAGAAAGAGAAGAATTGGGGCTGGGGTTGTGGCTCAGTGGTAGCACATTTGCCTGGCATGTATGAGGCACTGGGTTCAATTCTCAACACCATGTATAAATAAATAAAATAAAGGTCTATTAAAACTAAAACAAACAAACAAAAAATAATATTAAAAAAAAGAATTGTGGACAAGAGATAAAGAGGTAACCGGTCAATATATGAAGTTCTTATTTTTGTGGAGGACACACACCTGGGCATTGTTTGAGGGCTTTGGAGTAGAGAGTGAGTAGCACTAAAAGGTCCCTTTTGGGCTTGTACTGAGGACAATAGGTACACCATGAGAATTTGTGGCAGAAGTAGCTCCCCTCAGGCAAATGCCCATTTAAATGGATTATCTCCCAGATTTTTGATACTATGAAATATAAGACAGGTAAAAGATATCTCCCTAATTTCTCTAGAGATTGGAAATGATATACAGCAGCAGTTACAGGGAACTCTCTCTACCTTCATTCCATAATCTTGGATGATCTCAGTGCTGTTCTACTAGATTTTCATGTAACTACAGCCTTCAAGTCATTGATATCTCCACTGCAATGTCACTCTTCAGTGGAAGTCTTTGCTAACCACCCTTTCTCATATCCAGTCTCTTCTTTATGCCCAATGTCCTGCTGAATAAAATATTTACCTATTTAAGTTTGTTTGACATTTAACATTTATCTGTATAGGGCCTTGTGCATGTGAGTCAAGCACTCTACCTTTTAGAGATTAATTAAAGGCTGAAGCATTGTTTGGAAAGAAAACTCACAGATAAAACAGATACTATTTATTTTATGTTACTTAATTCTGCCTCTAGAAGGTAAGTGACATGGGAGGAAGGATATTTATTCTATTATTCAAAAGCATCCCTGGTACAGGAAGTATTTGTTGAATTAATGAAGCTCTTCCTATAGAAAAAATTTTAATCCAGGGAAGTGTTGTAGAATTCAGAACAAAACACTTACGATTGAAAGATAGTGATTTCTGAATATGATTGGGGTAATTCATAAAGAAGTTAAATAATAACCTTGTGCAGGGAGAGAGAGCTATCTGACCACATGGGATGATTTTGTCACCAGTGTCTGAACCAGAGAGTTCAGAGTTCCATAATGAATGAGAAGCTTCCAATGAATGAAAATGTGTAGTAAATTTTTATAATATCCTAATTAAGTCTTTAAACTTAAAAGTTTTTTTATGATGGGCCCAGTGGGCAGTACTTTGTATACTCAATTGTCAAAAAGTCAAGAATAAAGAGAAAAAGGTGTGCTATTGATAAAGAGAACTTGTGTCCTCATTTGAGATATTCACTTTCAAAGTGATTTTGTGAAAAGAGGAATCCCTAGGGATATGATAAAATGGGGATTAGAAATAGGTCTTGAGAAGAGAAAATCTGAATTAGTACCAGTGTTCATAGGGGAAAAAGGGAACAAAATTAACTCCAACCAACCTTCTTTCAATAGAGTCAGTTGAAAATAAGACCCATGTTCCTAAGTGATTTCTTAGCATAAGCAAAGTCTCCCTTTTACACATCAAATAAAGTCTGAAACATTGTTTGAATAGCAAACTCACCATATAACTTCAAGAGCATTATAAATTAATAAGATCTTTCTGAAATATAGATTTAGAATCACACTTGAAACCATCATTCTTATTCCCACCTGGAATCAGAATTGTATACGAACATCAAACAAAATGATTTTTTTAAATCAAGTATTATTTATTTTTTTGTGTGTGTGTCTGTGTGTGATGCTGGGGATTGAACCTAAAGCCTTGTGAATGTGAGCAAGCACTCTACTAACTGAGCTATATCCCCAGGCTGAAGATGAATTTTATATGAAAAAAATGGTATTTCTTTTGGACATGCCTAGAAACAGTTTCAAAGATTATCTGTATTATTCTACAATACTTCAATGTGCTAACTCAGAACTAATGTAAAGAGAACTAGATGTATCTCAGTCATAACTATTATAGAACAATTGGATTGCTTATATAAGAGATCATTTGATGGTACTATATAATAAATTAATATTATAATACAACTATTACAAACAAGGAAAATCACATCAACTTATTGAATCTGATAAGAATATCATAGCTATGTGAGATACTGACAGAGGACATAGGTAATAAAACTTGAAAATACTTTGTGAAGAATATTAGAGTCTGATTAGACAAAACTATGAGAGCTGGTGTAGAGTAGAGTAAAAGAGAAAAAATATGTATGTCATGTGACCTAGAAAATAGAACTAGAATCAATAAAAATTTCTAATTTGAACATTGTGTTTTCAAAAAAAGTCTCATGTAATAGTCATTAGAGAAAGTATTATATTTTCTCTTTGTTCAGGTTTTAAACAGAGATTGAAAACATTTTTGCCATATAAAATACACTAGTTTATTCCAAATCATATATATATATATTTAAATCTGAGTACCTCATTCTCTTAAGTGAGGCCAATTAACCAGTATATGAAGCTGCAGACGCCCTAAATTCTCTTAGCATTCCTCACCTTTGAGCATAAAGGCCTGAGAATGCAGATCACTGGAAGTATTTGTATTCCTTGTATTAAACTGTGAGTATAAGAGAAGCCTGGGGATTCTTGTTCATGTAAATGTTCCCATATTCACAAGCTTTGCTCATTGACTGTCACTAAAGGGTCATGCATATACTTTATACTTCATCACTACCTCCAAAACATCATGGATCCAAGACTGGTCAATTAAATCCAAGAAAGAAAATATGTTGACCAGTGATCTACCTTCAAAAGGCAAGACAAACCAAGTAAATTTGCTCTCCCAAAATTTTCTTTTTCATAGAGGAACATCAACTTGTAGTAGAGATTAATTAATTGATCTAACAAATACTCGTTAAATGAATTCAGTGTTTAGTGTTAATGCTATTAAACAATAAGACTATATTGCTTAGCAATATTTGGTCTTTCTTCTCAAATAATATTTCATGTTAAATATTTGGACATTTAGAGGAAGATCTTTAAATTTTTAGAAATAATAGAGAAAAGTAAATGTAAGAGTTATGGGGTCATGGAGTCTTCCACCAGGATTTCAAGGAAGAGCCTGAAAAGCCTGACAGTATCAATTCCTGCAAGCATCAACTGACGGTGAAGTGTGGAGCTGTGAGAACAAAGCCATGTCTACATCCATACCATGAGCTGAATTTGCCTTGTGTTGTTGCCAAATTGTGCTGCCTTATTATGGGTCAAGAAGCAACAGGAAAAACTAACCATGAACTTAAATCTTCAAACTGGGTGAGCCAAAATAAATCCTTTTTCTTTTTAAACTGATTATCTCAGAGATTTGTTACAGTAACAAGGAATAGGATTAACACCATCTGAGTAGAGCTGTTGAAATGATAGCAAATGTAACCTTTTGATTTCCTCTTGTCATTATTAATTATATTATAGTCTAAAGTTACTGTAATATATAAGAGAATAATTTTGTCTTCCATTTACTTCTCATTATACTGTGTTACCTGAAAGCATATGAAGAAGACAGCATCAAACTTTCTTTCCTCTCTTCACATTTTACCTACCATTGTGTCCACCTGCTTAACTAAGTCTGAGCATCATGCAAAGAATACATGAGTTCAATATGTTAACTCTCAATAAAAGTGAGGTTATAAAAAGCAAATATAGCAGGGATTCATCCTCCTAATCCCAGAGGTTCTCTCAAGTGCTTTTGCATAGTATGGATCAATCCAAAACAAAATGCTCAAGGCTGTATGATTCCAACAGGTTTCAGAGAAACAAAGCAGAGGCAATAATTGCATTTAACCTTATATTATACAAGTTATTTTTCCTTATTTGTTGTATCTCAGAATGAATGAATGTGCTGTCAAGATTCTCTATTAACTATACCTCTCCCTGTTCTTTCAGATTATATTCTAAATGTCCACTAAGCATTAAAAAGAAATATAAAGGATAAATAATACAGCCTGGGACTGGAGACAGGATGTACCTGGAAGTTGAAGGGTTAATGTTATTTTTTGATGGCTGTAAATTACCTTCAACTCCTTATGAGAAATCACATTTACTTTTGTGTTATTGTGTGTGTTTTCCAGGCCTGACTATATCTGTGTCAAAAACTAAAGTGTACAAGATCCATACTTAAAATTTCCTTGTTCATCTCAATTTTCTAGAATACATTAACAGGCAGGGATTTGAGTCCAGAGTGTCTAAAACATGACCAGAGGTGATAGTCTTACCCAGAGTATACTGTGTACCACACTGTGCAATTCGCCATATATTTATATCTGCTTCAGCCTGGGGATATATCTCAGATATACTCATTTATACTGAGAAATAAATGGAAGACAAAATCTTTCTCTTATACATTACAGTAACTTTAGACTGTAATATAATTAATAATGACAAACAGGAAAAAATCAAAGAGATATATTCTAAACTCTCCAGGTTCATTTCCAAACAAAAGCTGTGTGCTTGATTTGCATTTGAGTTTTAGTTGATTTCCTTCATCATATCATTCTTCATAAAACCTGACTTGATGTTACAATGTTACATGCTTCTAAACACTTAGAAGTCTATTCTGTTACATCTGAAATTATCTTGTAAATACAATATGGGATAGAAACATTGAGGATAATATTTAGGAAATATATGTGGTTAACTATATATACACATTTAAAGATCACTGTACTTTTAATATCTAATATTTGGTTTTCCTGTTTTTCTCACTTGGTTTTCACTATTGAGCACTTGGAGATGCACATATTGTAAGGTGTATTCAATTTTAACATTATTAGCAAATAAATAAAAAGAAAAGAAATTAGAATATTAGTTATACTCTGAGTTTCATTGGTTTATCAATTCTAGAAAATGTCTGGGGGCATTGTTTCCTCTTAGGGTGATTTCAATTATTATTTTTTTACTTAGATGCAAAATTGAAGTAAATCATAAATCATTGGGATGAAAATACAATTTCCCCTACATTGTTAGCAATATTGGCAGGATATAAACTTAATACATTAATTTCAGAAGATGCCATATTCTGAGGGTACAATTAGTGCAATGTCCATTTCCATACATTATATGTCTTTGTAAAGCTTGATTCAGTGTATATGTAGTTTCCATGAATCAGGACACACTTTCTCACTTTCTTTCTTTACACATACATGCACACGTACACACACAGTATTAATTATAAAATAACATTTGAACATTAGCTTTGTAATTAAAATAACATTCTTATTGAAAATTTAAAAAAGTAAAAATGACAGTAGATAATAACTCAGGAAATGTTCCTGTTCTATTAGTTGGTTTGAATTCCTGGTGATTAAGAGCTTAGACATTGTCTGATCCTGACTGCTCTAGAGAGCAGAGCCTAAGTCAAGGATCATTTGCCAACAATTTCTGGGGTTTGACACAAAGTCCAAGTTCCTAAAGGTGAATAAAAAGGGAAAGTAAATAGTTACACATATAATTTGAATGTGGCACCATCCATTGCTGGGCTGGAAAAGGGCTTTCCACTGGGCCCCACCTTTTAAAAGCTCAAACATCTTCCAATAGCATCATTTGGGGAAGTAAGTTTTTAACAAATTGATCTTTGGAATTACTTAATATACAAATTATGATATAAAACTTCTATTTTTTCCTCTGGATTTCTACATGCTCTAAAATGAGTCTTCTGTATTTCATTTTATTTGCCATGGCCCACTCCGAATGCAAGCAGCCCTAGCTTATCTCCATAACAGTTAAATAAGATTAGACATAAAGATCAAGTGAAGGGGTGGGAAAGGACACAATGGCCATGCAACCCAATCCTTCTTCAGTTTCTTTTCTGCTCTAAAGTGTGTTCTCATCCTCTCATTCAAAGCTGTTGAAATTACCCACTTTGGAAATCACCAATAAATCACATGGTTAAAGAAGTTGGGAAAAGTTTGGCACCTCTACCAGTATGTTGTTGCAATAAACCAAGCAATCAGATTTGATTTTGGGGGGGCTGGGGCCACAGCTCAGTGATATAGTGCTTACCTCACACAAGCGAGGCCCTGGATTTGATCCTCAGTACCACATAAAAATAAATAAATAAAGTATTGTGTCCATCTACAATTAAAAATAATAAAATTTTTTAAAAAGATTTGAGTTTTCTATCATGTTCTTCGAGCCTTACATTTATTTGAAAAGCATTAAGGAATAATGAAGAAGAAATAAAACAATTAAAAATCAAACAATGCAGGAGAAATTATGGGTCCTGATGGAAAAAAAGGTAACAAAATAGAAAAAAAAGAAAAAGAAAAAGAAAGGCTGAAAGTGTGAATAAGGTACATGTCAGATAAACAATCATTGATTTCAAATGTGAAAAGGAAAACTAGAATCTCAACAGTTATCAAAACAGAGTATTAGCTCCCTGATGATCTCTCTCTCTCTCTCTCTCTCTCTCTCTCTCTCACACACACACACACACACACACACACACACACACTCAATCTCAGGATCCTCTCCTAATTTTATAAGGCTTACTATTGGGATGAGAAAGAAGTGCGTGCAATTGCTTCCATTGACTATCTTCTATCTCATATCTACTTTTAGAGAGTACGTAAGCATTTTAAACATCTTTTTATATACAGAGAAGTGTGAATGGTCCCTAAAAATGCAAAGAAAGTTCTGAACTAAACCAGCAGAGCCAGAATATAAACCAAAAATAGCAATAAATAAAATATCTGTATAATTGAATATTTTTAGAAGCATTTTTATAATTAGCTCATCAGTTCATAATATTGTATCATGAAATGAGATCTACAGAGATAGCAAGAATGCAGATATGAAACACATGATGAAACACAGTTTGCCAGTTGTTCAGTTAATGCTGATACTAAATAAAGATCTCTGAAAGTCAAGGGAGATCTCTATCTACAGTTTCCCATACAAGATATTAAGCAGCCTAATAGAAAGACATGGATAGTAGGCAAAGATTTATTATTAGATTTAAAATTAATGGAAAATTTCTTGGCAAGAAGATTTTCCCTGAATAGATTTTTTCTCTCATGTATTTTACTAACATTTTACTCAACATGTAAAGATTAATTTTTGCCTTCATCTTATCAACACATTTACATTTTGTCATCATTGATGTACTTTTTAAAACCTTATGAAATATTTCTACACAGTTGTTCTGTTTCAATACAGATTGAGAACAGTTGCAATGACCACAATCTGTGTCAACTAGACCAGTGACTTAGATCATAGAGATGTGGGAGTCAGATCTGGAAGGCTTTTAGGGATGAGGTTGATTTTGCTGCTGTCAAAATTCCACTCCTAACCAACAAGTACACTCCCACTGAATGGCTCTTACAAATAAAGCCAGGCCACTTGAATATGTGTTTGTTTTATAACAGAACGTGCCTTGGAATTTTTCCTTCTCCAGAGTTCTCTAACACTCTTCAGTCTACACCTTTTGATTCACAAATCATCAGCACTATGGAATGCACTTTCATATTCCACATTAATTCTATTAGAAATCAAACAAATACATTAGCTAAAATATCTTATGTGAAGAGTGGAGACAATTCTGATTTGAACTACTTCAGAAAAAAAGATAAAGAAGAAGGAAAATCAAGTGTAATAGCTTTGGGAATGTAACCTTGGCATTTTGAGAGACTTCTACACGCTAATTGTTTAACTCAATTCTTATGCATTATCCTAATGTTCAGTTCCTCATGAATTTCATTTCATTTTGTGGGGGCAACTAGAGATAATTGTAGGCTTATCTGATCACAGAGGAAAATACATGACTCTACCAGACAGCATGTATTTATCGGATGTCAGGTAAGGTCACCTGCTGACTGAAATTATTCTGTTGCTAAGTTAGCAGAAAATTGTCATTTGACCTCACTGGGACCACATGGAGTTGAGGTTTGGGAGAGAAAGTAGTTTCTTGAAGGAAACAAAGCTGGTCCAAAAGACCAACAATTGTCAGAAGTGTTTTTTTTTAATTTTTAAATTATTGCATAGTAATAGAACCTATCAATTTTGGCTATTAAAGGAAAGAATTGAGACTTTATGAGGAGAAAATTTATGGTCAGACCTTGTCAGTTCCGCAAAGAGCTACAATTCTTGCTTGACCACACAACCCAGATAACACTCCCCAAATAGGTCCTCTGACAATGAGAAAAACTTATCAGGTGACACTTTATACTGTTTATGGTTCAACGTTTTCATCCATCTCTTTCTTTATAGATTCTTCTCTAGTTTCAGACTTCCAGGGATCTTTCAACTGGCCACAGGAACTTCAGGTGCCAGGATTAGAGTGGGAAGAAGAAATCTGTAGAGGAGATATATGCATCAGTTATGTGCAAGCAGGCACTGGATTGGAGGTGCAGATGTGTCAGCTCAATTCACTTAGCTCATGATTCTCGCTTCAAACAGACCCTTCAGAGACAAAAGTAAAATGTGCCAAAGTGAAAGTTGCATCAGTTTCTTCAGAGTGGTCCAGTGTGGGGCAGTTTCATAGAAGATAGTGGTGAAGAGATGAGGAGGCAAGGTCACAATGCCAACAATTCAGCTTGAATATCAAATACCTAACAAATGCAAATTTTATGTTTTTGGAAGCTCATTTATGATATTCTTTGCCTTTCTGAAATTTAACTTGTAAAGTATGCTAAAAATGTGAAGCTTTTATATGCAGAGTTAGAGACTACCTACAGCAAAAGGGTTTCTTTTTGAAAGTTTCTCAGGTTATTCATGCTTCCTCTTTGGATTATTTGTCAAGTAGGCCGTGGTCTGATGTCTATACAATGTCATCTTCTGTCCCAGGAGGTTTTCATGAATGCAGGTTCAGATGAGCTCCACTTACAAATGTGTGTCACAATTTAGTGGCAGGATCCTCAGGATGTGGCCTTCTGGCATGTCTAGCACTCCAAGTCTATTCTTTCATTCCATCTCAGTAAAGCAGTTCTGGCTTCTCATCCTTCAACTTCAAGGATAACTTTGACCTAACATTTGGCTCATAATGCTGACAATAAGATGTTAAAAATTTCTGTTTCATAGCTTATCTGTTCATAAAATAGATTTTTATATGTATGAAATATAGTGCATATGTATGATCTTGTAATGAAGGAAACAATTTATTCTCAATTATTGCTTGATATTTTCTGAGAAAAATTCTTGAACAGAGAGAAATACCTGTAGTATGTTTATATAGTAATTAATAAATATTATTAAAGGGCAGAGCTTTGGTCTGGATATTATAAAATGCTGTTCATTTTAATTCATTTTGAATGAATTCTCTGCTATTTATGCATATAGGTGGACTTAATTTGAATTTAACAATAATTGTCCATGAGGGAATTTACCCAGAAGTTTGAAATATCAATGTCTACTGTGAGTTCTGTCATCTTGGTTTAGAGTTTAAAATTTAATTCAAACTTCTATCTTTTCTTACACATATTTACCTTTCTATTATTTTTAATTTTTCTATTTTCCATGAGGGTAGTTTATTTTTAATATATTCACTGCTATATGGCCTGGTACTAAGAACATAACAGTATATGAAATGAACTTTATATATATTTATTACAATAGATTTTGAAAAAGGGAAAGTAATGCATTTTCAAATCACCGAAGTACCGGGAACTAACATTGATAGGTGTGTTGAAAGCTTGGTGTAGCTTTTGTTGAAAATGCTGATTTGAAATTACAAGATTATATCACACAAACTGGGAGAATATAGTCTGAAAAAAATTATCTGCCTACAAGAAAAAAATGAAGAGGCTAGGTATAAAAGGGCAAAACCATTTCATTTCTAAGAGAACTGATCAAAAGTATTCTCTGAAGAATTTTGATAAAATTCAAATGTTATCAAGCAATATGCAGACTAAGGAAATCTTTAATACAGGACCAAACTAATAACAACTAAGTTCAAATTAATAATAACTTAAGTTCAATGTATTATGGGATTGAAAACCACTTTGCTTTCTTCCTATTATTGGTGGGAATTCTTTCTCTTTCCATTCCTTCCTTTTTCTCTGTCTCTTTCTTTTCCTCTCTTCACACACACACACACACTTAAACAAACCCACACTATATATACTATGTGTAAGTGCACATATGTGTACATGGAATTAGAAATCCATGTAATGTTCTCTCAAAAGTGATTTACTATGTAGAGTAAGTAGTACTTACGTGTGTGTATGTGTGTGTGTGTGTGTGTGTGTGTATATACATATATATATATATACACACATATATATAGTATCATTATATATAATGTATACCTGTATATTTGTACGTCTGTATATATGTATATATTCACTTAGAGTTTGTGAGTGTTGTGAGTAGTGCTTACACACACACACACACATATTTATGTATTCTTCTTTCAAGAATTCATTTCTGACATGAGATTTGTGGGCATTTAAAACACCAGCCAATTTTTCAACACCAGCTGAGTGTACTATAATTCAATTTAGATCCAACTCTAAGGATTTATTACAGACCCCTCAGGCTAAGGGATCAGTTCTAAAATTTTCCTCCACTTTAGATGCCAATTGCAAGTAGAAGGTTCACAGGTTACCCCCGACTTCTGTCTGACTTAGCTACAAATGGAAAGTTCTCAACACCACATTTTTTAGGCTCCCTAATTTTTTGAAGTGGCTTACAGAACTGAGGGAAACATTTCGGTTTGCTAGTTAATTATAATGGTTATTATTACCATGGATATTAAGGTAAGTCTGTGCTCTGAATATATGTAGGAATAGCAACAGAGTAGCAAAATTGAAGCTGCAGATGGAATAAACAGGTACATCTATTACTGAATTGATATATCTATTAACAAGTTGAATGCTTGTTCCTCAACATATTTTTTTGAAGCAATACATTAAATTTGGAGGAAGAATAAGGCAGAATATCACTCTTAATTGCTGTAATTCTGTAGAAAAATCACTCTGAATACATTCTTAACTAAATATTTTAATTGAGAGATAACATGTATGCAGAAAATTTTTCTAATCTTAAGTATACTCTTTAATTAATACACCAGTGTAACTACTATCTGGATGAAGAGAGAGCAATAATAGTACAATAGATCCATTAACAGTTTGTCTTAATCTTTTACCATCTCTTACATAGTTAACCATCATTTGTACATAGAACATGTATGTTTTGTTCATTTTTTGATTAATATTAACGAAATAGTGATGTATATCTTATTTTCCACATTGTATTGGTATGATTAAACATTGTTGTTGGTTTCATCATTTCCCTATTACACTCTTGTAGAACATTCATACTATTTTCAGTTTTTGATTATTGAAAACACTATTGCTATAAATATTTTGAATGTATTTTATGCATGCTTATATAATTCTGTTGGTCATATTGTCAATTGTATTCGTGTGTGTGTGTGTATGTGTGTGTGTGTGTGTGTGTGTAACTTCAGTGGAAACTGTCGAACAGACTTGCAAAATGGTTATAACAGTTTCCAATAAAATTCATAGTATATATTGTACTTGTTCCAAATTCTCACCAATAGTTTAGTGACAATCACTAAAATTTCCACATTTTTGAAAATAAGCTTGTCAAATTCCGTACACATACGAAACTTTGATGGGATTGTAATTAGGATTAGATTGAATCCATACATCAATTTGTAGGGAAAATTTTTTTGCAAAACTAAATTCCAGTTGATTGTTGTATTTCTCCATTTCATTAATTTTCTCAATAATATTATGTATTTCTATAGAACAAGTATGTTTCCCTTAGAATCATATATAGGTATTTAAAAGTATTTGGTTATATTTAAAATGTTACTATTTCACAGCATTTTCTATATTATAGAAATAAATTTGATTTTTCTTTATTTTTAAATTTAAATGTCATCAAATTTACTGTTTTGGATTTAGTAATTTGGCTATAGATAAATACAAAGTGATGCTACCTTCAAATAATGATAGTTTATAGTATCTTAAATACAATATTCATATTGTTTCATTTTTATAAAAAGCTTTGACTAGTTCATTTAAGAACAATGTTTGTGGTAAACTTTTTGAAAGATTTTTATTTGACTAAGGACACTTCTTTCCATTGACATTTTAACTCATGAGTTATTATATTTTAATGACTAGGTATAATATTTATAAAATAATTTTGCCACATTTGTTGATGTGTATGTTTGTAAAGTTATAAAATTCCTTCTAAGAATAGTGCTAACTACTACCTTGGAGTTGTACACACCATGTTTTTATTGTTAAAGTATTACTTCATGTTCATGTTATATATTTTTTGACTGATGAGATGTTAATTTCTCAAAAGTTAGTATTATACCAGTTATTATTTAGTTCTGAAATCATTATTTATAAACTGACTACATTGAATTTTACTGTGGTAAGAAAAACTGTGTGATTCCATCCTTCCAAATTTGTGTGACTTGCTATGTTACCCCACCTGTTATCAATCTGGGCCTGTGCAGAAACATTTAAAGAGCTGAAATATCCAGAAAATTTTGTGTCAGGTATTTAACATTTGTCGATTCATTCAGCTCTTTATATGGTTACAAATTTTTAGTTTTGTTTTATTTTATGAATTTCCCCACTGTGATTGTGGGGTTTAGTCCTTTTCTTTTAGAATTTGATTACATTTTCCATTACAAGTTTTGAGACTATAGATTAGGTGTTCAAAGGTTAAAAGTCATATGGGCTGGGTAGAGTCAATCTTTGGTTACTATGAAAAATTTCTTTTTATCTCTTGTACTGTTTTGCTTTAAAATGTATCTTATTCAATAGTAGAAATATTGGCGCTTTCTTTTTGTTTGTGCTGACAAGGCATATATCATTTTTATGTTTCATTTTCAAATAGCCTGTGCTTCTTATTCAATGTCTTTATTAAAGATGGACTAAAGTTTTGCTTTTATGTCATTTGAATTTTCAATATTTAAATCGTTTTTAATAAAATTGCAGGTGGTTTATTCGCCATGATATCATCTATTTCTAATTCTCTCATTTGTACATTACAATTTTTCTTTTTCCCTATTTCCTCTAGAATTTTCATTTTAGCTATACTAGTGTCTTAAATTACATAGTTTTGTGCATTTTTTACTGTAGAATAATCATCACTGAGTTATTACAGTTTGATATAAATTAGTATTTGATCATTTGCTCCTCTAGGCTCAGATCTTGGACCATTTTAACTCTCTTTACAAACTTTTTAATCTTTTACTTTTGGTACCATTGCTATGGTGTGTTATAATTTGAACTACACTTCAGACCATGCATGATAATATTATTTTTGTTATTTTATATAATTATGATTCATTAATATTTACCCACTTAAGTGTCTGTTATTCACTTCATGCCTACCGAATTTATTCTATTTCTGTTTAGTGTGACTTCTTATATCTGAAAAATCAATTTACATTTTTATTTTATTGTAGATATTGTTATGGTGGAAATGCAGTGAATCACCATGTCAATCTTAAAGCAGGAGATAGAATCTTTTCACCAGCCAGTGGTCTGGATCTACAAGCTGGCAGGCCAAGAAGCAGTCTGCAAATCTACACCCTTCGACCCCTCCGGGGGTTTGAGTCCACCTTTTATAGTCCAAAACCATTCTTACCATAAGTGGCTGTTCCTATGATTCAAAAAACATAAAAAAAAATCATGAGATCTAAACTCATAAGCTGATGGGGGAGTGGGTCAAAATGTTCCTAGTTGAATACAAATTATAGAATGGTTACTAATGTTTAGATAATCAATCTCTGATAGAGTATGTTGTCCAAGAAAATTTGAAAGCAAAACGAGAACAATTTTACATTGTATAAGAATTGCCATTTTGCATTGCCAAACACGCTATGATAAGCAACTGTTGTTGGGTTCAGAGGCAGGGTGTTCCCATGGGAGAAGCATTTCTTACATGGTGTGGTATCTCAGGATAAAATAGAGTCTGTTTGGTCATTGCCCATATAGCCTGGTCTATAACAATATGTGGTACAAAATTCTAAAATAGTCTTTTATTTGGGTTCAGGATAGTATAATCTGTGAATGTCCATAGCCTATTACCATTTTTTATAGATATTTTCACCCTATATAAAAAACTAGTTCTCCTGTTGTACTTATGATGTTATTGAGTTTTGCTTTTATTTTAACTTTCATTTTCTATGAGGTCTGCTTTCCTCTCTTTTAAATATTTTAGGTATAAATGCATTTGTTACTATCATATACCTAATATTTCATTTCTAGTACTTTGTGAATTATGTGTCCAGATGTACCATTTTATATTCATCAACTTTATTTCATATTCATTTGTAATTTATTATCTGTCAGTTTAGTAAATTTGTCAGCCATTATATCTTGGATTATGGGTTCTTGTCATTCATTTTTTTTCTTCATCTTGGAACCCATTATACTTATGCTAGAATTCCTGATAATGATAAAATTCATTCTTGTGTTTTTAATGTTATATGCTTTTAATATCCTTTGCTTCAATCAGATCATTTTATAAATACCTGTCTTTTATAATCTTTTGACCAGCAGTATTCAATCTACTATTAAACCTATTTTGTGCACAATGTAAATACAATAATTATATTTTTCACTTCCACAATTTTTATTTAATCCCTTTTTAAGATATGCTGCTTGTAAACTTCTTCATTTTATTCATCTACTATTTTACATATTAAATATAGTAATGTAAAGGCTGAATCTAATTCCAAAATCTGGTTTCCATGCATTTGTCTATTGCGTTTGTTTGATATATATTTTCTTTCGGGTTTTTAATTTTTTATGTATTACACATTTTTAAAATAAATTTCAAGTATTTTGTATGAAAATAGAAGTGTTTTTTCCTCCTTTGAAGGCCATGGGCAACAGATCCACCTCTAAACAATCAGAAACTGAGCTGACTTCACATGGTTTGCAGTCTTTGAAAGGCTTATTCTTCTGCTAGTTAATGCACATCACTAGAGTAGAGATCTCCAGGAATCCTGTTTG
Source organism: Ictidomys tridecemlineatus (assembly GCF_052094955.1). NCBI lineage: Eukaryota > Metazoa > Chordata > Mammalia > Rodentia > Sciuridae > Ictidomys > Ictidomys tridecemlineatus. Next base: position 80,538,640 of record NC_135485.1, on the reverse strand, counting down.
AGAGTCAAACATTTACAGAAGATTTTCTCCTGTATTGGTCTTTGGAATTCGATTTTTACCTTTCCAGGATTGCTAAAAGCCTGCTCTGCTTTTCAGTTGTATTTGCATGACTTCTATCAGATATTTTGTGCAAAGCAGTCTGCTCAAGGCTGGGCTTACCTCATGAGCCCACTTTCTTTTCACTTCTGACTGTCGGGGGGCCTTCAGTATGCCTGCACACATAGTTATTTCTTTTTTATCCAGCTTATTTCATCTTTCTTGGCATTGTTGTCAGTCTGCTATAAGAAACTCTATTGCAACTATATGCAGAAGTCATAGAGAGAAGTTTAAAAACACCTCAATACAATTGTTCTGACATTTTCATTTTTTTTCTCTTAAAGTTTTATTTTTTGAACTCTTACAGCCATTAAATCTTAAGACCTATTTAACTATTTTGTTCATTTATAATATAGTTTTAACCTGATTTTTTTCCTAGTATAACTCCTAATGCACTCTCCATTCTGATGCCCAAGTTTGTATCTCTGATTGAATGTCTCATCCTGTTACAGTGTTTAACACATAAAATCTTCTCTACCAAAAATAACCTCTACCCACCCCCATTTTTATTAGATTAATTCCTCCTCATGTTCAGAACTCAGTTAAAGAAAACATATCTTTTTGTTATGTTTATTCCCAGTCTTCCCTAAGTTAGATCCCTCTTCTCCAGATTCTGATACCATAGTGCATCTCATAGTGCATCTCTCCTTTAGTCAATTGTGATGGAGCCAGTTTTATACTTTCTTGAATACTTGACTATTTTTTGGAGGGCATACTTTATTATGTTATTAGCATCATGATGGTAGGAGCCAGTTCTGTTGTTATTCAAATTTATATTCTCAGTGCATAGCCAATTAACAGGCCATAGAATTAGCACTCAAATATTCACAAAATAGGTGAAATAATTTCTACTGTTTCTGGCACTAAGTCAGAAGAAAAGCACCTGTTCATGGGATATTTTATGAAGGACTTCCAGATGGTATCCCTGTTGGAATTCCATACGTAAGACTCTTGTCACAAAATACATGTAATATCTCTAGGGATATGTTGGTTGAGCATTCATTAGGATTGAACTAGGAGAATAGTCAGAGCCCATGACAGAGTTAAAGTCATTGAGTTTTGCAAATTGTGTATCCTGTCAACAAATTAGTTTTAACTTGAAATGATTTATGTTGTTTATAATTTCAGAAAATATTTTCTTTTATTTAGAAAAATGAAGGCAAGCCTTAAGTTGGAGAGTCTCAGCACAGATAATAAGTGAACTGTGCACAAATTAGCTTGTCAACCTTGCTCCACACATCGCTGTTTCTTTTTGAAAAGTTGGAAAGTATTAACCTTCATTAATAAAAACATTATGAATTGCATCTGGTGCTATAGTATTGTAATTAATAACCTATGAACCAGGGAGGACATGACTCAATTGTTTAAGCATTAGAATATTATCATATATGCATTTAATTTCAACTGTGAATATTGATTTTATTGAATTCAGCACCCTGAAAACACATCTTTTAAAATTTTAATATATTTATAAAATTGTTGCAAGAGGAAATTTTATTCTCTACCCACATACATATATGTGTAATCATTCCAATACAATATAGTGAAGGTTTTCCTTTCCTCACTCAATTTCCCTGGCACTGTTTACAAAAGTAATTTTTTCTTAAGTATATTGATCAGTATCTAATATCTATATCTATCTATCTATCTATATATCTAATATCTAATATATATATAATATCTAATATATATTATATATTAGAGATAATATCTATATCAATAATTTTATACTTTATCAGTATCAGGATCTCCTAATGGAGTTTATATTAAGTCTTCAAATCAGGTAGTGTGAGTTCTTCAACTTTGCTTTTCTTTGTTAAAAATTGCTTTGGCTACTTTTGATTATTTCCATACACATTTAGAGTTAGCTTCTTAATTATGAGAAAGTACCAGCTGGGTTTTAATACTGAATTGACTCTATAGATAATCTGGGAAGCTTTGATATATTTTTAAAATATTGGATCTTCTAATCATAAACTTGTAATAAATTTATATTAATGCTTAAATTTATGTCAACTGTGTTCTCAATATGGGAGTCTTTTATATCTTCAGGTAAATTTATGCCTCAGTAATTTAAATTGTGTTCATGTAAAAGAAATTTTAAAATTTTATTTTTGATATTGAATGCATTTAACTTTGTCTATTAAACTTTACCATGACTTTCTAAATTTATTCATTACTTCCAGTTGTATTTTGTAAATCCCTGATTATTTCTTATATAAGTATGATATCATCTGAAAGTTTTCCTTGATTTATTATAAAGACTGGGTCTTGCAGCACAACAATAAAGATACTTTGCTTCATTGCGAATATAAAATGAAAATGTTTAAATATTTTAATCTTAACAATGATGTGAAATGTAAGCTTTTAGAAATCCTCATGAGAATTGAGAAATTTTCTTGTATTCCTAACTTACTAAGATATTTCATCATGAATAAGTGTTTAATTTTAAGTGTTTTTTCCTAGACAGACACAAGAAGAAAAAATATTGCATAATCTCACTTATATTTGGAATCTAAAAACTAAAGCCAAATATCTAGACATAGAAAATAAAACCATGGTTAACAGAGGCTAAGAGTTTGTCATAGGGAAATAAAGTGCAGCCAGGTAGGATGAACAGACTAGAGATCTTACACACAACATGAAAAATACAGGCAATAAAACTGTACTGTATATGGAATTCAGTGTAAATGAGTTGATTTTTAGTTGCTCTTGCCAAGAAAATGAAATAAAAAAGGCTAACTCTGAAAAATGACAGATGTACTAATTTGCAGTAATGTAGTAATCTTTGTTATTATCCATAAGTATCCCTTAGCATCATGTCAGTTTTAACACTTATATCTTAAACATATATACAATTTTATTTTCAAAAAGACAAAAATGAAAAATTTATATATATCCTGGGCTTCTAATCTGGTTCATGGACCACATACAAAACAAAAAGATTTATTATTTTCTTTCATATGATGAAATATATCAAGATGGAGTTACTTTGAATTCCTTCCCTTTATTTTCTGCTATTTTTAAAGTTTTGCTTTATCAGATTTGCATTAGGGAGAAAGCCTCTTAATTTCTGGCCGTACAATTTCTCGTAGTCATAATTTGTAGTATTCGGTGGTGCAGTCTTTTTATATATCCTCATGGATATTTTAATGTGAAGCTGGCTATATTATATTTTATATTTTTCCTTTGCATTGATGTTCAAAGTTAGTCTCTATCAAAAATCTATCATCCCTGTGTCATCCACATTTGCTATGATAATTAGTATGTAAATTTTAATGTACATTCCTTTCTTAAATCTAAAATTGTTTTGAGTATTACAGCGCAGTGTGATATTTGCTCCTTGATTTATAATTGAAGTAGGTTGTACTTATTAATATACTTCCTCTAGGCAAGGACACAAGAAGTACAGCTATACTTTTTAAACTGTAATAAAAGAGGATAGGGAAATTTGATTAATATCTCATTTTTCATCTTTGAAAATATAAGACTACATAATATTACTTTGGGCTGACATATTTAGATTTTTTAAATTAAATTACCAACATGTTTATCCTTTTATTACAAAATTAGCATTATATCATAATTTTATGATATAACCTTAACATGTTTAATTAAATACATGTTGTTAAATACATTAAGAAACTGAGTGTACAAAATCATAGGTAGAAATTACATGATATATGAGGTATTAAATAAAATTAGAAACATTATTAGTAAAAAAAAAAAAAAAAAAACTCTGATTTTTTATTCCAAAAACCTCAATTCAGGTCAAATAAGACAAAGGAGGAAAAATTCCTTTGTGGATAAATCAGAGGATAGTCACTCATCCCTAGATTTCTCTAATTTCTTTTACCTTCTTCCTGGTAGTTAAGTAAAAAAGAAAATTGTGACTAAGTTACCCCTTTACTTTCTCTGGCTCAGTCAGGAAACACTACAAACGTTATTTGTTCTGTTCCTGCAGAAAAACTGAATTTCAGAAAATAAAAATGTCAGCCTCATTTTATCCTGGTACCGATGGAGGACTCAAGTTCCTATTATAGCACAGTTGTTTTCACACATTTCTGCTGACAGAATTCTCATATTACCTGAGGATATCCTTTTCCAGGACTTCCATTCCATCCCCTGACAGAAATGTTACACTTGACTGCAATAAAACTCACATTGAGCCTACATATAGGTTTCTTTTATTTCCCCCTCTTTCCTCCAGAGCTGTGAAGTGAATTCCTGAACTTCTCACTTTGTGTTTTTCTTCCCAGCAACTCATAGGTGGCCTCACTTCATTTTCTGTATTTTCTAGTTCTTTGCATGTGTGTCTCTCTCACTCTTGCTGATCTTTTTCTTTTTCTTTTTTTTGTCATTCTTCATTTTAATCAAGTTATATAGAACTACTCCAATGTGCTTAACACCAATCAAGGAACTGGGGAAGCAGGATTGAAGATTCATACAAAGGAGAAAAAAACTCAAGATAACCACTCAGTGAGATCCTCCTGTGAACCTCTCTCAGGCACACAAAATTGAGTTGAATAGATATTCGCACATCAAACTACGTTTGTAAGAATAAAGGAATTAAAAAAAAACCAAAAGATAAAATAAGAGGAAAAAAAAGAAAATAATTTAAAAAAAGAATAAAGGAATTCAGATGGGAGAGCAGAGTAAGTTTAGCATAAAAAAGCAAAAAAAAAAATTAAATCAGGAAGGAAAGAATTGTTTGTGTTATCTCTCTAGCAACTCCAAGGAGCTTAGCTTGGAAAGAGAAGCTACCTTTTTGGAGAAGGGAAAAGTAAATAAGCCAATGATAAATGTTTGAGCAGCTAAATATGTTTACCTTGATTTAAACATTATGCAATGTATATATATGTAAGAAATGGTATTCCATTAATATGTACAGTTTTTAAGTCTCAGTTAAAAATAAATTTTAAAGACAAAAGATGAAGCCAGAGACCTTTTTTGGAAATTTAGTTGTCTTGCACTTAGCAAAAGGAAAATATTACAAGGAAATATTTTTAAATGTTGCTTTATTGAATATTTTATATATTATGAATCTATATATACACATATTAACCATACAATTTTAATGAAGAAACTTTTCCATGGTGTTTATGCATGTTGTACTATTTATCTTGTATTAGAACTAAAACACAAAACTTGTTGAAACAAACAAACAACCTCAGGCAAAACATCACCCCCAAACATATTTTCTTCTTTTCCCTCTTGATTCTGCTTTTCCTCCACTCTAATATAAATTAGCTCATAACTTTTAAACATAGGTTAAGGTCCAGAATAACCAGGAAATACTATGCAAATATATACTACCAAAAGAGACTTGAAGGAAACACCAGTTGTGCCTTAACTCAAATACATACTGTATAAGGGCCAATGCAACCATATTTGAGCAAAGTATAAGAATCACTTTGAATATATCCAACTAACATTATTGGAAACATTAAGCCCAATGAAAATTAAATCATATATATTTTAATGTGAACAAGTTTCTGGTACAGTAAAGCAAGTTTTCTGTTTAGGAGACCCAAATACAGACCCAAATACAGACTATGGATACCAGAGATTCACAGCTTGCTTTGAAAAGCATCAACTATCATCTCTCAAATACTCTTTTCTTTGGAGAGCATGTATTGATCATGTATTTTTTTCACATACTAAGCTGGATGGAAAAAGAAAAAAACAAATTAAACATGTATTATATAGTAGTTCATAATTATACAAAGATTTTGCATTTCAATCTCCAACAGTATTGAATATTTTAATGTCACTTGATGAAGAAACTAGAATCCAGAAACTTTGAATACTCACTAGTCATTATACACACAAAAAATAGCATAACTAATATTGAATATGGGTTTTCTCATCCTAATTCCATTTCCTATTCTCTAGCTAGAATTTGAGGATTGTTTTAGTCAGTTTTTTTTTATTTTTGTTGCTGTGAATAAAAGGGAAAAAAAATCTGACCAGAACAACTGTAGAGGGGAAAAGTGTATTTAGGGGCTCACTGTTTCAGAAGTCTTAATCCATAGACAGCAGGCTGTATTTCTTGGAGCTGAAGGTGAGGCACGTTATCATGGGGTAAGTCTGTGACAGAGGGAACCAACTCAGAGGATGATCAGGAAGCAGAGAAAGAAGGTTACTCACCAGATTAAAATATTTAGTTCATAGGTATGCTGGTAATGAAGCACTTCCTCCAGTTACAATCCACCTGCCTCCAGTTACCACTCAATTAATCCCATCAGAGATTAATTCATGGAGTAGCTTAAGGCTATAACCCATTCATTTCTCCTGGAAACCTTCTTGCATTGTCTCACATATGAGCTTTTGGGGGACACCTCACATCCAAACTGTAACAGATATACCTCTTTTTTTTTCATTAAAATCTTTAAGTACTATATGATTTCTCCAAAACAGTGAGGATCAACTCGAATCAAATGGAAGATTCTGACCTTATCTTGTCTTCTATTGAAACATGGATGAGTAGTGTCTTTTTAAATATTTATTTTTTAATAATAGTAGTTGGACACAATACTTTTATTTTACTTATTTACTCTTATGTGGTTCTGAGGATCGAACCCAGGGCCTTGCCCATGCTAGGGGAGCACTCCATCACTGAGTCACAACCCTAGCCCCCTGAGCAGTGTCTTTTATCAGGAAAGTTTTAAATTTTGATAAAGTAAAATTGGTCAATTTTCCTTTGAAAGTTAGTTCTTTTTCTTTTTCCTGCCTTTCCAAGAAAATTTTACTTTCTTCAACTTCTATCTAAGAGTTCTATAGTGAAAGAGTTTATTTCTATGACCCATTTCAAAATAATTATAGGGTAATGTAGGCTGTAACTAAGGTCTTTTATTCTTTTTCCACAAGGATATAATTTATTCTGATACCATTTGTGGAGATTTTATTTTTTGATAAAGTATTTGGCATAAATAACTGGTTATATAAATAAACATGTATTTTTTTCTTTTTACTTTTTAATTTGTTCCAAGGACAAATTTTGGATGATTAGTGATAATTCTGCATTGACTTATCTACAATACACTTCTAGAAAGTCTAAGAAGTCAGATAACATGACCTATTTATGAAGGTTGTGTTTAACATTCTAGTCCTTTAATTCTCCTTATTAATTTCTTCAAAAATCTTTTTATAAAGATAAAATTGGTAAGAAACAATAATAATGTCTTTTTTAAAAATGATCTTAGCATATCTCTCTACTTAATAATCTCTTCTGTAATTATTCACCAATGTTTTGTAACTTCCAACATAGGTATATTTCAAGCATATATAAATTTATTCTTAATTATTTTATATATTTTAATCTGTCAAATGATTGCCTGTTTTGTTCCTTGTGAATAATTTTTAAATTTGCTGGATATATTTACACTATTTCTAAGGAAATCACTAGGATTTCCTACATATACAGCTATCTCATCTGTTAAAAAAAAAGGGGGGGACAGGATTATGGATTTTCTATTATTTTCTATTTTTTTCTTTTCTTTCATTATCTCCCACATTGTAATATTTAGGACTTTTGTTATAATATCCAGTAGGAGAGAAAATAAAACCTTGCATTTTATCCAAGGTTAGTGAAGAAACATTTGGTATTTCCCTAGTACATAAGGTGTGAGTGAGGGTTTTTTAATAGCTCTTTTCACAGATTGAGAGTGAATCTCCATCATTCTTTTGTTGAGGGTTTTTCCCTGAAATATTAAAAGTTTGTCAAGAGTTTTTCTATCATCTTTTGAGTTGTTTTTTTCATTATTGTATTATTGTATTGAATATCTTGATCGATATTTAATTTTCATTCCTCAGTTAAATTCATCCTCTCTTAATCTTTGTAGTCAACTATGAAGTAAATATGAAAATCATTATTTATATGTAAATGGATTAAAATATCAAGACATTCACTAACATACCAAATATTAAATTCTTACTGGAAAATAATGAGGAAACATAATTTTCTAATGAAGAGAATAAAAACTCTCCATTGTGTTAAGAAAAATATTGCAAGGGGGTTAAGAAAGAGGAAACTGTAAGAAAGCAAACAAAAGTCTCAGGAGCCTACTACAGGCGATACACTTGGAATAGCCAATTCCAAGAAAGCATGCATAAACTGAGGTGCCTCCAGTGATAAGTTACATGAATAAGATTTAAATTCAATATGTCTCAATCAGGAAAGCATGGTGGTTTGTTTACTACTTAATGTTTCCTGTACTCTTCTTTCATTTAATTTACAAAACTTTTGTCTGACTCACTGGTAGTTATTTAAACATTAAGACTGTCACAAAGTACTGCTAATAAATTGATTAATACTGTTAATCAATTAGGGGACTTAGTCTCGGGAAATTCAACTGCTCACAGTTCTAATATGTCTACTCTGTTAAATGAGGTGTGCAAACTTTTCAACATTTCCCTTCGCAGAAAACTCCCTATCAGCTAGAAACAGATGGGCTGATGGAGTATTTTAATCAAACACCCAAACTGATGGTAAGAAAATTCATCACCAGTGAAACACAACATTGGAATAAATTGATACCTTTTGTCTATCTTGCCTATTGGGATGTTAGTCAATCATCAACAGACTTGCCTCCTTTGAATATCACCATGAGAGAATTTCTAATTAGGGCAAACTGACAATCAAACACCAGCTTAATGGATGAAAAGCATCTTAATGACATTGGTCAAATATAAAGGTAGAACAAAATTGTCAGGCCAATCAACAGAGCCTGAATCTCAATAGAGAAATTGTGGAAAATTCAATTTCTCCTATCATATAGAAAACAAAATCCACATTCTGGATGCAGTGTTTTACTCTCCCATTAATTTAAGCCAATCGTTTTATCTTTCTCATATGCAGTTTTCTGTGATTATAAACTTATGAGTGTTTTGTAAGGAAAAATATGTAATGACACCCTATTGAAATAATCTTACTTTGTGTAAAACAATATATAAATAAAACATTATTATTGCTATTGTTATTATTATGGCTATTTTAATGAATGCTATTTGGGGATTTAGAGCTTTTTAATGTCATTTTGACTCCAAAAATATGAAACCCAAGATGATCATATATTAAATGAAAAATTTAACCTTTCTCAAGTGTCAGATGTGAGTATCATAACTAACTTTTTATGGACAGTGACATTTTAACATATATCCTTGCTCAGAATGGCCTTTTGAGTTTGATTTTTTTCTCTCAATTAGTTTGAATTGGGCCAATTTTGCTAAATTAAGTGGGTTTCCTCCATGGTAATTAGCACAAAATTCAAACTCAAAAACATAAACAAATCTACATTTTTTCTTATTTCTTATAATTTGATTATATTTATTTGTGAGCTAACGTACAATTAACAAGTATTACTCCATATTTTTTAGTTTGCTAACTTCATGTAGCTACTCTGTGCATTTTAGCACTTTGTTTTTCTTTATTGATAGCCATCGATAACAAAATAAAATGCAGATAAATAATTAATCTGAGTGATAGACATTACGACTTAAAGCAATAATTGTGATATTTTATACTATATATTATGAAAAGTGAATTAAATTACCTGCTGATCACTAGTACTATAACCTGGGAAATAAATTTCTAAATAAATAGTTCTTACTTTCCTAGGAATGATTTTACCACAACATATCATTTTATATTATTTTGCAAGGAACATTCAAAAACCAACTGAAGTGATAAGACTTTACTATTTCAAGGTTGATAGAGGGGCAAGAGAGTATTGAAAGAACAAACAAGCTTGAGAAAAGAAACTATTTGTGGCTGAGGTAATGAGGTTAGAGTTTGAAATCCTGGCACAGAACTCCAGATGGAGATTCAATTTACATAGGTAAAAGCTGAAGAAGTGAGAATATAGCTGAATTTGGATAAGGCATTAATGCCTCTCACTATTTCCATCATAGTTTTAAACATTGCTTAGGTATTCCTCAAAGTCTTTGATAAAAAGGAAGAAGCTAAAGTTAGGAGGTGGTATAAATACAACTGAGATAAAATCCCATGTAAGAAACAGGGACTGTGCTGCAGGCCATTTTAATTTAACAAAAGGAACAATAAAAAGGAAAGAACCACAGAGATTGACCTGTTTATCATCACAGAACAATGTTCATTGCTGATTGCATGTCACTATAACTTTAGGGAAGATGAGACTTTAGTCATGCATACAGGAATACCTATAATATAGGTCTGTGTATGAATTCTAAGGGAAAACAAACATTCAGACCTGGGCCTGTTAGGACTACTATATGGAGAGTTGATGAATCATCTGTTGCTTAATATATATTTGGCATTTTTATTTTACTTTTTTATGAAAATGGTTGATTATTAAAAGTCAGTAGATATTAAAAAATATTTAGGCTAAGAAAGCTTTTCATTAGGCTTCTGCAATCAATAAAAATTGTCAAAATAAAACACCAAGAAAGCCGGTTGTGGTGGCGATCAGAAGACTAAAGCAGGATGATCACGAGTTCAAAGCCAGCCTCAGCAAAAGGTAGGTGCTAAGCAACTGAGTGAGGTTCTGTCTCAAATAAAATATACAATAGGGCCATTGGTGTGGCTCAGTGGTGGAGTTTTCCTGAGTTTAATCCCTGGTACAAAAAAAAAAAAAAACACTAAAGGAAGGCCTGTAATGTTTTGTGAGAGGAAGACAAGGAATAATGATAATCCCACACACACACACAAACAAACAAACAAACAAAAAATTGAATAAGTTCTATTGGACTTGAAGCACATGGCACCAGACTATAGGACCAAATCAAAGTCTACATCGTAAATTCATTAAATTTATTGTCTTGGTGTTTTTTGGATTTCTTTAACAAATTACCATAGACTGAGTATCTCATTAATAACAACAATTCAGTTCTGGAGAATGAGAGTCCAAGGTAAACACACCAACAATTCACTGTCAGTTCAGGAGCCACTTTCTCATAGATACTGTGTTCTCACATGGCAGAAGGGCAGAGAGCTCTCTGGGACGTTTATAAGGGCACTAATCTCATTAATTAAGGATCTGCTATTCTTATTTTGGAGAAGTTCCTTATTAGGAGAAGTCCATTCTCCTAATGCTTCACATTGGTGGGAAGGTTTCAGTGTGTGAATTTAAGGGAAAACAAACATTCAGACATAATATTTAACATATGTTGAGTACTAAAGTGCAAATAAGAATACATATATGAGAAGGCTTTCTCCTTTATTGATGATTTCCTTTTTCTCTTTGCCTAGGCCAAGGATCCTGCTGACAAGAACTTTGTTATGATTGGTCCAGAGTTGAGAACTGGGATTAAGAATTTGGCTAAGATAACTGACATGCTTGGTATAGTTGGCCCTGACTAACTGTCTGGTGTGGTTGACATATTCTGTGTCCAGGGTCAAGGATTTGACTGGCACATCTGCTATGTTCAGTATGCTAAGACCCAGAAGGCAGCCATTTGGACAATATGTTTGGTAGAGTTGAGGTTAAAACAAAGCTCATCAGTTTGAGGAATTGTACATATTCTCTCTCTCTCTCTCTCTCTCTCTCACACACACACACACACACACACACACACACACACACACACAGACACAGTACATTCTCTAGTTGACTATTACATTGTAGAAGCCATCAGCACACCAAACACCAAGTTTTTTTTTTTTTTTTTTTTTTTTTTTTTTTTTTTTTTTTTTGCGGTTCTGGGAATTGAACTCATTCGAGGCAGGCACTCATTTTCTAAATACTATCATCCAGTGAAAGCCACTAGGGTTGCTTCCAAGGATCACAACAAGTATAGAATGTCCTAAAATATCAGGTTGTGCCAGTAGCAAGAAGGTAAGAATTAGAAATGTCAATAAAAACAAGAGACGTGAAAATTCATAAAATATTAAGCACTATAGAAATGCAACATGATGTCACTTATCATTGCCACAAGGAATGAATTATCTTATTATGTTCTTATACACTAAACACTTTTGGAATCAGAGTTGAATATTCTATGCCCCATTTCTGATTCTAAAAATTTAAATGATTCTATAGTGATAAACTCCTGAATTTTGGCATATGATTCTAAGTTCATCCAGTTCTTCCATCTGTCACAAGAAAATAAAGATCAGTGGGGAAAAAGAAAATAATTCTAGAGAAAATAGATAAAATAAACAAAAGTAAAATGTTTTATTAATGTATTTTAATAAAACATGTTTTACTGCTTTGATAAAATACACATGTAAAGGAGTTGTTGGAAATCATAAAGGTAGTTTTAGAAATTAAGAATTTTAAAATTATAATGTCATCACATAAATCTATATATAAAGTATTTAACCTACAACTCAGGAATCCCTCAAAATACACAGATGCTAGTCAGAACTAGAAAGTATGAGGGAAAAAATGCAGAACAAATATAACAGGGATATAGTGGGTGCTTTTTCTAAAAAGCACTTTCCCTTTACTTGTATTTGCAAATATATTTTGGGTAAGTAAAGGAGGTAAAAGTTTGATGTCTTTGTCTTCATTTTGTGTCTCCTTTGCCATCTTAAACTTTAGGTCTGACTCTTGCTCCACTTTATACCTACACATGCTATTCACTTAAGGAATGTCTGTCTAAAAACAAGTAATGTAAAATTGATGTATCCTAAATCTACCTAAACTTTTTTGTTCCCCTTTAAGACTGAAGACACCGAGGTAAAGTATCAAAGGTATTACAAGATTCCAGGAACTCTGCTTAAAAGAAATGATTTGCACAATAAATCGTCAAACCCAATGACTTCCATCCTTAGCACATGTAGTTACAAATATTATAGACATTGGTTTTACTCTTTTCTTGCTGTTATTAGTACTGTGATGTTTCTATTTGTTATCCATTATTTCTTTATTTTTGCTAATGCACACATATTCTTTCTCAAATTAGCTGTACACATGGATTTTTTAAAATGAAAAAAGGTCAATTTATTAAATATTTTTAATCATAAATCATTGAATTTCTTTTTTAACTAGTATTCTTGGTTCATTTTGCTAAGACATGTTTCTTGAATTAATGCCTGTCTTTACTGTAAAAACAACGACAACAACAACAAAAAACTGTTGAACCTAATATCCATAATTTGTCAGGGAAACAACTTTCAAATTCACTAAACTTCTCTTTCAACATGGAGTAATATATGTTTGCAGATAAATACCCACCTATGTTTTATAGTGATTACTATATAATATATTACAAAGTAAAGGAATTCAATAAACTAATGGAGTGATTCAAAGTAGTCAGACTCAACATTGATGGCATTAACATATTTTTAATATTTATTTTTTAGTTGGAGTTGGACACAGTACCTTTATTTTATTTATTTATTTTCATATGGTGCTGAGGGTCGAACCCAGGGCCTCACATGTGCTAGGCGAGTGCTCTACCATTGAGCCAAAATCCTAGCCCTGATGGCATTAATATTGTATAGCTCTTTCCTGGGTGATTGACGTATTGATCACATTATTAACCAATCTGAAATAGTCCAAAGATAAGCTTATTTGAAATTTGATACAAGTATTCTTTTTAAAAAAAATATTTTAAAAAATATTTCAGTAGCTATTCTCATGTAATAAATAGCTGTTGGACTTTGAAGCTGAAACCATTGTAAATCACTACATAGATACATATATAAGAGATGAATTTAGCTGTAGTACACACAGAGTTTTAAAGCTTCATTATGTCCTATTTATAATTTTCAACATGTGTTCCTAATTTATAACTCAAAATCTTTTGACTCAAAGCATTCATCTTTTGTGCTATAGTCTTTAGCAAAGTCATTTGTTTTCCTCATTGCTTTATACAAACAGTGGGGGGATGCATCAGAAACAAAGTGGAAAAAAACTGTTTGATAAAGGACTTGGTAGAAAATATTTTAGCCCTATTTGAAAGCTCTTTGCTCTCTGTTACAATTACCTGTGATGCTATTACTATAAAGGCAATCAGGGCATCATGTAAGTTGAGTGTGCATGGCTTCTTATAAGAGTAGAATTTGTTTTTTAGGCCATAGTTTGCCAACCCTTTCTTAAATCTTTAGCTCAAGGTACCATAGCAGAAAGACTGTGAACCAATTTTAAGTAATCTATGCAACTGAGATGAAATTCATCATTTTAGCTTATTTGTTACATGCAAATGTTATATGAAAGCAAATTGGATTCTTTTGGAAAATTATTATACCTGGAGTTTTCAAATTATTTTTTTATTTTGAACATATGTAAATTATATAAATGTTGTTTCTAGTTTTCAAATGCAGTGTATTATTTTAAAATGTTTTACTTGAATATAAAAGTGTGATGACAAAAAAGTTTCTGGTCCCTAAATTAGGAAAATAGCATTATCTGAGGAAATAAAATTCTCCAAAGAAAAGATCAAAGGTTGTAGTCATCCTTGGGAAATGTATCTGTTCCATGAAGTACTCCTAAACTTTGAGAAACAAGGTGATAAATTTCATTTCAGAAATAAATTGCACAGCAAAATTGTGATACATCTAATATTAGAATATAATTTACTATAACAAAAACAAAATACTATTGATTGATAGTTTTGCTGCTTGCAGGCAAACATAAAAATTAAATAAAACAGTTTTTTCTTTACATAATTCATCTTTCTGCCACCTGTGAAAATTAATACCAATGGAAAAACAATGGCTTTTAAAAGTCTGTTCTAACATCATGCTGAATGAAATCTTCAACCTAACTTCATTTGTCATTTTAATCTCTATATATTTTCACATTATAATCAAGTAATTTTCCCTGCTTGTATAAATTCCACTTTCTCCTCTTCTTCTGAGGATTTTTTTCCTGCCAACACAATCTTTGTCATCTTAATCACCAACTTCTTTCATCCTGAATCATTCCATTAGCAAACAGACATGCTCTCTTGTCTCCCTCTAAGATAAAAAACCCACAAAACAACCTCCCTTGATTTCATGTCTGCCTCCAAGCTACTCCTATACCACTCTGCGCCACTTAACAGAAAACTATCCTAACAGTCACTTCCTCCACTACCTGGACTTCTGTCATTATTCTGGGAAATAACTGGGTTCTACCTTTCCAATTCCACAAAATAGTGCTCACAGAGTCTATCAATGACCTATAATTTCTCTATTCCAAAGACCATTTTCTTCTTATCCTACCTGACAGTGGTAACCCATGCTCTTTCAGAAATGTTTTTCTCCTGGAGTCATGACATATTTGTTCTTTCTTGTCTTTTTCTTCTTTTTTTTCAATCAACTTTCAGATGCTGTCCTCCCTGTCCCCCCCTCTCTTTGGTACCAGGGATTGAACCCAGGGAAATTTTCACATTGAATCACATCCCCAGCCCTGTTTTTTAGAGACAGGGTCTCCATGAGATGCTTAGGGCTTCACTAAATTGCTGAGGCTGGTTTGAGCCAGTGATCTTCCTGCCTCAGTCTCCCAAACCACTGGGATTATAGGTGTGTGCACCCTACCCGGCTGTCCATTCTCTATCACTTTCACTAAAATTATTTTTCCACTTGGTGTCTAAATGCTTCAGTACATTCAGGTTTAGTTTGTGTCTTCTTCCCATGTACATTTATACTTTCCAGGTAAATTAATTAATTTTCCTGGCTTTGAATAGATTCTGTATAGAAATGACTTAAAATATGAAACTTAAGCCTTCTCCCATGAGCTCTCCATCAGCATTTTTAAAGGCATTCATAGAATTTCCAATTTAATATCTGATAGGCATACTAGAATTTTTTCTTTGCTGCTCTAATCATCTATTATTATTTTTATTTTTACCCAACCCTCAAAAAAAAAAAAACTCCACATGAAGCACTCACTACAAATGACACATACAGAAGCAATCCATTAATAATTTAATTTAATTTAATTTTAAAATATAACAGGTATGGGTATATAGTGCTTAAAGTGTGCTCAAAGCCTTGTAATGCAAAATATTCTACTTCTTATCTATAATATTTTCTTAACCATTCTCTATCATTCACAATTAGAATAAAATCTAAAATTTTTATTATGGCTCTCAAAGCCCCATCTACCTTGAAACCTACCTTTTTTTCCATTATTATCTTTTGCTAAAGTATTTGTTATTCTATAAGCTTCATTTAATCTATGCTAATAAACTTCTGTCTATTCATTCACACTGTTTTTTTGTGGCTTGAGGGTCTTTCCATCTGCTATCCTTTCTCCTTGCAAAGCATTGATCACTGAACTTTATTCTATGGGGTTCATCTAGTCCCTCAAGGTCATCTCAGAAATATATTCTCAGATATCCCTTAATTCAATTAAATTAATACCAAACTCTCTATACTGCATAACTTTGATTTAAATCATTCATAGTATTTAAAACTAAAATAATTTTTATCATGGATTTGCTTGTTTTTTAAAAATTATTTTTCTGTGATAACATTCAATTGTAAGCCCAAGTGGATCTTAGATCTTACTGCTTCATCTAATGTTTTATATAATATTGCTAGTAAAAATGTTCAGAAAAGAAGAAACATCCAATATGCATATGTTGAAAGAAGGAATAGAATGATATAATAAACAGAGAAATGGTTCTGCCAATAATTTGTGGAAGATATTTTTCAGCAAAGATAAAAAAATGTATAGCAAGAAAACCTGATTCCCCCACTCTGCTCACACAGCTAAGAGAAGTAACTGAGAATGGCATATTTTCCAATTATACAGTCTGGGATTTTTCTCATGTAATTTTCAACTTGGCTACTATTCAGACAATATTAGACCTGAATTAGAGCCTGTTGGCTGACCCTGACTAAAAGAACACAGTTGAATTTGTATATGGTTTTAGGCAAATCTGTCAACTTCATTACATAAATGCCTAATACTAGTTCAACTCACCAGACATCTACTGAGCACCTTCTCTGATTATCTCATTTTGAGGATTCACAGTGTTATGGGAAAAGAAATCAAAGCCAATGAAGGAATGCAGAGAAGAGAATAACAATTAAGGTGTGAAAAAGTAAATAACATGACATTTAAAATTAGAAATTAATGGTTAGAAGAAAGGTCAGATTGTGATAGACTTAAAATGTGATACAAAAATGTATTTTGCACACTCATTTTTAAGAAAAAGATGTGATTAAAGCTTTGTTTGAAAAATATAACTGGAAATAGAGGGTTAAATTGCACTAATAGTAAGAAGCCAAGAGCACACAGACCAGCTTGAATAAATAAGACTTAGACCGAGTTTTAATGGAAAATAAAGGAAAGCACACATTTTAGAAATTTTTGTAGCTATAACCACACATTGAATGTTTGTTTTGTTCTGAGTGATGGTAATAGAAAGATATTGAGTAAAAAATATCACTGTAATAGTTGGTGATGTGTTCCAACAAGGAAGAAACAATTTCAGAGAAACATATAATTCCCTTCCTATACATGCTAAATTTTAGGAACTGCTAGGTACTGATATAAAGTTATTTAACTACAATAGGAAATTCTTGCCTTGGAGTTTCTTTTTTATTAATTTTTTAAAAGTAAATGACAGTGAAATGCATTACAATTTTTATTACACATATATAGCACAATTTTTAATATCTCTCGTTGTATATAAAGAATGTTAACACCAATTCGTGTCTTCATACATACTTTGGATAATGCTGTCCATCACATTCAACCATCCTTGCTAACCCCCTTCCCCTCCTTTTCCCTCCCACTCTCTGACCTATCTAGAGTTAATCTATTCCTGCCATGCTTCCCCTCCCTACCCCACTATAAATCAGCCTCCTTAAATCAGACAAAACATTTGGAATTTTTTTTTTTGGGTGGGGGGATTGGCTAACTTCACTTAGCATTATCTTCTCCAATGCCATCCATTTACCTGCAAATGGCATGATTTTATTCTCTTTTATTGCTGAGTTATATTCCATTGTGTATATATGCCACATTCTTTTTTTATCCATTCATCCATTGAAGAGCTTCTAGGTTGGTTCCACAGTTTAGGTATTGTGAATTGTGCTGCTATAAACATTGGTGTGGCTGTGTCCCTATAGTATGCTGATTTTAAGTCTTTTGGGTATAGACGGAAGAGAGGGATACCTGGCTCAAATGGTGTTTCCATTCCCAGTTTTCCAAGAAATCTCCATATTGTTTTCCATATTGGCTGCACCAATTTGCAGTCCCACCAGCAATGTATGAATGTACCTCTTTCCCCACATCCTTGCCAACACTTATTTTTGTTTGTCTTCATAACAGGAATTAAACCAGAAACTCTGTGTCTAATAAAAGAAAAAGTAGGCCCTAATCTTCATCATGTGGAATTAGGCTCCAACTTCCTTAATAAGACTCCTCTAACACAAGAATTAAAACCAAGAATCAATAAATGGGATGGATTCAAACTAAATTTTTTCTCCTCAGCAAAGGAAATAATCTGTGAGGTGAATAGAGAGCCTACATCCTGGGAGCAAATTTTTACTCCTCACACATCAGATAGAGCATTAATCTCTAGGGTATATAAAGAACTCAAAAAGCTAAGCACCAAAATACAAATATCAATAAATGGGCCAAGGAAGTGAACAGACACTTCTCAGAAGAGGATATACAATAAATCAACAAATATATGAAAAAATGTTCATCATTTCTGGCAATTAGAGAAATTCAAATCAAGATAGC
Source organism: Ictidomys tridecemlineatus (assembly GCF_052094955.1). Taxonomy (NCBI): domain Eukaryota; kingdom Metazoa; phylum Chordata; class Mammalia; order Rodentia; family Sciuridae; genus Ictidomys; species Ictidomys tridecemlineatus. The sequence goes on along the minus strand of NC_135485.1, from coordinate 80,519,933 downwards.
ATGCCTTAGAGTTTCTATGGGTCAAATTTATACTGTTTCCTTGAGATGTAAACCTATTTAGAAATATACACATAATTATCACAGTTTAAAACTCTTAGTTTTTTTGCTAATTAAGCTAAATCAGAGAAAGTTAACTTGGTTTTCTAAAATCTATAACTTTCATTTTTCACTAAATTACCCTCTAAAACAACAAGAGAATTTTCTGCCCAAGGAGGCTACACCATGACATGCATTTTTTTGCTGCTGTGTCTTCCATGATATTTCATTTTGCGAAACAATTTCAATCAACAACAGACAACAAGTTTGTCAACTCTGCTGAATTTGCCACACAGTGGATCTTAGGATAAAGTCAATTATTCAACCTGAATTAAACATCTGGGTCACAAATGGTGGGTTCCTCCGTTTCTAACCATCCCTCACCAAATTACTTCATTTCAAATAAATCCAGAAAGTATGGGCTGGAAACATGTGATCTGACCCCATTGTGCTACTGAAGGAAAACAGAGTATTTAACCACCAAATGTGTCTCTTTGATATAAGAATTATTTTGAGCTGAACTTCTCTCTAACCTCCCTCCTCCTGAAAATATAAATACTATTTTACTAAAAAAAGCTCTTACCACCTAAATATGGCACCAGAAAAATCTGAAAAGAAATATTACCCTGGGAATTTCTCACCATATATTTATCTTCTTGCAGTTTCGTACCCTGGAAGCCTATGAGTGTTGCCCTTTGTCTTGTATTTTCTCTATACATTTATTGTCCTTAGCTAAAGATTGCTACAAAAGCCCACATTTTATCTACTTCTTTGAGTTACTTGTTTCTGCTGTTCTCTCATATATGTATGGGATATATGTGTTAATAAAATAAACATTAAAATTAACAAAATTATGTATGTTTTTTTCTTGCTAAATGTGTGGAGGTTTAGCTGTTACTGTTTTATTGTTGTCGTTTTTGGATTATGGTACTCCAGCTGTAAAGTTAGAATGGTTTAAGAAAAAAAAATTCTAACATAGTCTACCTTCAGATTGATAATAATAAAAAAATTTAATAATATTGATAATAATATTAGTAGACCACCCTGCACTATATGTTACATTCAAAACCCTTATTCTTATAACACTATATATATATATATATATATATATATATATATTATACAATGTATTATTATTCTTATGATATACCATCTTACTGGGAACCCTGATATTTAGATTATATAAGTAAACAAAAGTCAAATAGTAGGAGTTGAGAAGAATTTCAAACTGATTACCTGAATGTGGGATCCATTTAATCAGTTGCACAGATTTGTTGTTTCCCTTGCTTTACACTTCAGAAGCCATAACTTGATCTTCTAACATTTTGAAGTTATATCAACATCTGCTTGGGTTTCCTAAACTCTGTGTTGGATTGACAGCATTGGGAAGATTTTCATCTTTAACTCTTCTGTATATACTTTCTGGCACTCCCAATAAGGTCTAATATCAGAACTTAAGCCTTTCTGAGAAAAGTTTTCTCTAATTCAAATCTATCATAGTATCTGAACCTAGAAAAGCCTTGGTCATAAAAATATGCATTCACTAAAAGACACAGTTCATGATTAGATATAGATTCTGCTCAGACATATAAGTTTTCTCCAGAAAACGAAGATTGTCAAATTTCATAAAAACGAAAATATCACTAATATTTTAAATGTACTGTTAGGGTCTGGCAAACGTCGGAGGAAGAGACCACCAAGAGACTTGTCTCATGCAAAAGCAAAGGGATTTATTGGGGGGGAGGGGAACAAGCATGCTGGGGCTCAGAGCTCTCCTGAGAGAAACTGGAGCCCCAAGTACAGCTTAAGCAAAGTTTTTATACAGTGTTTAAACAGGGAAGTTCATATGACAGTTAGGGTGGAGAGTGGGATTGTTACAAAAATAACCATTACAGAATAATCATGCATTTTGTCAGGGGGTGTTGGGTCAGGGTACATTTTAACATAAGTAACTGTTTTTAACATGAGTTTCGGGTTCCAGGAAAAGAGAACTTAAACTTACAGAAAAACAAAACTTAAACTTAACAGGAGAGAAAAACTTAAATTTAACCTTTACAGTACCATTCATATATGTACCACTCAGAACAAAAAAGACATAATGCATGAGGAAAGTTTTACCTTAGATTCCTTTAATACTATGAGTTCCTAAAATTTCAGCACTTTTTAAGTTTCTCTAGGATCTTGTTGGTGTCCGAGGAGGGATAGCCCAGGCTTATTAGTTTGCCCAGATGTGGGGTAAAAGGGAAGGAGGAAAGGGTGAGCTTTTAAAACTGTGAATAACATTTTCAAAAATGGAGTTAGACTTCTGAATTTATTTTTATCATTTTTTCATTTTACTTACTTTTATGAAAATAATAAAGGTCAATATTTTAATTTAATGAGTCAAAATGTTCTCAAGATTGACATGAAAGCTAAACTTTTCACATGGATAATGAAACATTAAGTATTTAAATGATGTACAATTTGTTATACTTTCCCAAAATCTTAAATATTCTTCTTTATAGAAACTTCTCAAAGATTAAAGTCATTCTCAGTCAAAGGATAAATAGTTTACTTGATGTATTTTGGATTTTTTATAATTTTCATTCAGTTGATAATATTATTCTTTGATCTAATGGTATGACCTTAGTAGGATCCAAGATGTGAATGGCTTAATTTTTCTATATGACCCTTCTTTGGCATGTTGATAGGTAAATGCTTAATTGACCCTTTATTTAAAAAAAATCAATTAACACATAATTATATACTTTTGAGATATAGTGTGATAATTTGATCTCTGCCTACAGTCTGTACTGATAAAATAGAACAATTAGCATTTTCATTTCCTTCAACATTTATCATTTTTAAATATATTTTTTAATTTATTAACAAAATATATAACAAATTGTTGTCAAGTGTTGTCACCCTACTTTGTAGAACTCTCAAATGTATTTCTTCTATCTAACACTATTTTGGTAGCTATAACACACCCTGTCTGTATCCTCCCTCTCCAATGTTCTTTGTAGCCTCTAGCAACCACTATCTTATTCTCTCCTTTTGTGAGAGCAACATTTTTAGATCCCACATATTAATGAGAGAATGTTTCATTTGTCTGTTCTTGGTTTATTTCATATAGTGTAATGTCCTCTAATTCTATGTCCCATGTTGCTATAAATGACAGATTTCTGTTTTGTGGCTGCATATTATCATAATATTAAATTACAAATTCCACATTCTCTTTAACCATTCATTCATATACACCTCAGTTGATTCTGTATCTTGTCTCTTATGAATAATGCTGCATAATTATGGGAACAGATATTGAAAGATAGAAAATAGAAATAACATATGATCCAGCTATCACACCACTGGGTTTATATCCTTCACTCAATTTTGCAAATGAAATACTATTGGGGAAAAACATCCAACAATTACCAATTGCCCATAAATTTTACAAAATGATATATTTTTTAAATATTTTCTACATTTTATTATTAGAGATGCTAGTCTTAAAGAAAGTTTAAAGTCTTCAATAAGTTACAAGCCACTTGTAGTGATTAAACTTTTGGCTTCTTCACTAGCCTCAGAGAAGAGGGATAATATTCTTCTAAAAAGGGGTATCATTCTCTCTCTCTCTCTGTCTCTCTCTGTCTCTCTGTCTCTCTCTCTCTCTCTCTCTCTCTCTCTCTCTCTCTCTCTCTCTCTCTCTTTCTCTCTCTTCTGTCTCTCTTTGCCCTTTGTAAGTTTCCCAAGGGCAAAAGGGATAGTGTATAATAATCAAATCTGAGAAATTCTTCAACGGCAAGATTTCAAGACTCAATTTCTTAGCATAGCAGTATTTACACCAAGAGAGCTTCACTCTATGGAAGTTTTGTGAAATCCTTTTCCCTCAGGGCCTTATGCTGTGGTGCTACCTCCAAAGCTGCTCTTCATGTGCAAGAGTATCCAGTATTACATCCTTATGTTGGTCAGATTGATTGTTGAAATCTGCATAAGAAATCAACCTGTTGAGGAAAGTATATTACTATTAAAGGCTGGAGCTTTGCCTTAGGAAGGCTCTGGGGGTTTGTCAGTTATATAATCTCTGTATTATGCCTCCCTCAGGGAAGACTTGGAATCTAATAGCTCATGAAAGTCAGAACCCCCACATAGGAATTTTGATGTTAATAAAATTTAGTCACCACTAACCTGGGCTGAATTTATCTTTGAAGTTCAGTATCCTGGCCATTAGCAAACCCCCTGTGTGATTCTGTCCCTACTATTGCATCCCCTGCCAGGTAAGTGATCCACTGGTGTGGCAGTTATAATTTTGTGAAGAGGTGGGTATTATTTTTGTCAGACTCAAAAGAATTTAAACCTGGAGTATTATCTGACTGTGAACACTTTATGCGACTTTTATATGAGAAAACATCTCTAAAAGATTTAAGAGCTAGCCAATTTCTCACTTGGTTTGCTTGTATTTCTATTTCAGCTAACTTTTTCATAGCTTTTGAAGTAGTTTCAGATGGTCTATGGAAACACAGGTGAATAATACTTATGGTTTCTGGCCCATTTTTCTTGTTTTCTCTGCCATATAACATATAAAATAAAGCAAGCCTATTATATTGGAATCACATCAATTCTTCCCATACTCTAGGGATTACAACTTTTCATGGAAAAGGTACATTACATTGGATATTGGTTTCTTGAGGTTTTTTTGTAGAGTACATTTAAGTCTAACACATTCTAAAATGAGAAGGGAAAAAAGCAATAGGAAATAACACAAAATAACAACGCATGAGTTATTAAGAAATTAAACCTGCTTTTAAAAATTCCACTTTGCTAAATTAAAAGCCATTAAAAAAGTCAATGTTGAAAAACTTTTAGGTATTGGAATCAGATCTAAACTGTATTTGTGTATAATTAGTATATATTGTTATGGTGAGCAGAACAAAAATATAAAATAAATTAACAATTCCTTTTCTATTTTGTGCCCAGGAGAGAATCCTGGAAGTCTGCACATTTGATTTTGGTTGAGAAAGACTAGAAGAAGAGAAGATTCCAAGTAGTAGGTTCATATTTCCTATTCTTGTGATGTCCCCAGTTCAAAAATCTGTCAGTGAGAGATATTGGTTATATTTTATGGCAGAAAAAGAAGAAAGTGTAGTATATACATATATACATGTATATATGTATACATGCATATGTATATACATGTAAATACATATACATGTATATGTATATATTTTTTTTCTTTTTTCTTTTTTTTTTCTTTTTAATCTGGGAACTGAACTAAGGGGCATTCAACAAGTGAGCCACATCCACAGCCCATTTTATTTTGGGACGAGGTTTCAATAAGTTGCATGGGGCCCTGCTAAGTTGCTGAGGCTGTCCTCAAACTTGCGATCTTCCTGTCTCAGTTTCCCATACTGCTGGGATTATAGGTGTGAGCCAAAACACTCAGCTAGAGTTGTCATTATTTAGATGCAGGTGGGGAGAACTAAGGAAACTGCAAGATTTCAAGCAGTTTCCAGGTAGAAAGAGCTGCAACAGAATTGGTAGAAGTTTTCCAGCTTCTTGTAATTTTCAGTAACTTCAGAGGGAAACTGTAGAGAAGCTACAGCAGGAAGAGATATTTGTTGTTAATCTTGGCAACAGTTTTAGAGAATCTAAGAAGCTTCTGAGAAAACTTAGAAATCACACATTCCTATACTGCACGTTGAGATTTCTAGGGGCCTCTAATCTGGTTTTTCACTCCAGCTCTCTCTCAATATCTCAGTCTCTGTTGATTATTAATCCTTCAGAATTTCATCTGTTTATGGGCCTTACATTTAAATTTTAATGACATACATGTAATTAATGCAATGAATATTTATTTTTTAATTATTCAAAAAGTTTATAGTAAGCATATGAAATGATGCAATCCCAATAGAAAAAAAATTAGATATCTCACCAATAACACTCTCACCATTAGTTAATTAGTACAGTTTTTGAAAATCTATTATTATTGGAACAATAAAAAAAAAGTTTACTTTATTAGCATATTGTACTGTAATTAACCTTGAAAATAGGTTTCCTTTTAGATGCAGGGACATGGTAATGAGTTTAAGCTCTTTTGAAATCATTTCTTTTCTACTGAGAACTATATTTTCAATAGAATATTTTAAAAATCACTCATCCTGCATATTGGGTTTCATTTTTATTTTTCTGATGGTGATATAGAGGTGTAAAATGATGGCATATCTCCTCTAGTGCTTTTCTATGTTTCTTGTGACCAAGCATGGATGTGGGAAACAGTAGGAGTAGAGCTGCAGTATTAGTTAAAGTATCAGAGTAAATTAATTCAATTAAAAAGTAAATGTACTGTTGTTTGGTTTGAGGATGAAGAGCTGAGCAAAAATTATGGTTTGCAGATAACACTGTGCTAAGTTCTTTTATAGTTGCACTAGGGAGGAATAGAGTTAAGAAACTTAAAGCTATTATAGATATTTCTGTAATTTAAAAAGTTTTGTGCTCATGAATTTTTATTTGGAACTCTATGATTGGATAGTTTATAAGCACAGGATGAAATTGGATAACCTACCATCTGTCAGTAGTAAGGGGATTTTAGTCTGAATAAGGATAAAGCAGCTGGACCCCATGCTGATCCCTTGGATAAGAAACTTTTTGCTTAGGAAACATAAAACTTTTGACACGGAACTGCCATTTCAATAATAGTTATGGTATCCCATACCATGTTGATAAAATGAGATCTGACTTTTGATGTTATAATCTGTGAAAGTTTTTGTTTGTACATCAAGTACGACTTTATTTGAGCCTAAACTTTGTAGCTTCTTATATCCACCAAAGGAGAACCCGAGCCTTACCTTCATCTTTTCTCTAATAGAATAGATAGACCCATATTCATGATTTTCCCAGGATGTTGTATTTCAACAGATTCCTCCATCCAGATTCTCCCCAACCTTAAAATCTGTATTCACATTTTCAGTGGGTTAATAGCCCAGTTTAAATAATTTTCCTGTCTAGGCACCCTTGTTTCCAGATCTGAGGATCTTTCATAGCATATGTTCTGCTATAAAACCACTTCAGTAGGCTTATGCTAAATGTAGAATTAAATGTTCATCATATCCATTCTAAAATAGGTAGTCAAAAAATAATTCTCAGTAATATTCCAAATACAACATCTCAAGAATCTCATTGTGGGAAAATACTTCCTAAAGAACAGAAAGCATTATTGTTCACAAGACCCAAAATAAAATTATTAGAGTAGTATTTCATTTTTGACTGAAATAGTCATACTACCAGCTGTCATGATTGAAAGATATCTTATATTTCTAATGCATATTTTTAAATTTTAGAGTTAGGAAAACAAGACTTCAATGAATGGAATGGCTTTGACAACATGGTGAAATTGTTTGGGATAGAAGCCTCCACTCCAGTGGTCTTTAAGCCACATTGAATGCTGTTCCTCTGAACTCTCTCTTGATGGAAGAGACAAAATAGAGTATTTAAATGATCTATTTTGATATAGTTGGCATGAATATGCAAAAATCCATCTTTTATTTCTGAAAGAATAAATGTTTTGCTAGATAAAACATTCTCTCTTTATGTCCTAGAAAACTCTTTTCATTCTAGGACATTAGGTATCAGCTGTTAGTCTCCCTTTATCCAGGAGGGGTCTAGAAAATTTATGCTAAAATTTGAGAGGGAAAAGTAAACATCAGACTTTAGCATATCAGGTTGCCAATAATTCAAAACATTCTCTTAAAACTGATAAAGAATTATTTCTCCCCTTAGGAGTTGGTGTTGTAAATGATGTTCTTCTTGACACCTTTATAAAATGTTAGGGTGGGCAAAATGCAAGTGTCTACCTTTTTGCTCTAAGAAAAGAGTGGTAAATTACCTATAATAGAATGACAATTCTCAACAAATTGTTGATACTCATTCACTTGGAAGGGATGGATAGCAAAGACAGGATTGGTTATGTGAATTTTTGACCATAAAATATGGTTAAGCACAATTATTTTTGCCTTCCTTTTAAGAGAGTGAGAAGTTCATAAGAGGTAGCCAGATGTCAGTAAGCCCTTAGTACCTAAAGTGTCAAGCAATGAGTTAAGTGATAGGAAAAAAAAGAGAAATATAATCCCTGCACTTTTGATAATTGCATATTAATAAAATAGATTGAACTATGCAGGCAAACAAACAAAATAATTTCTGCTTACTGTAAGAAAATACATAAGACCAAGATCAAAAGATATCACTATAGAGAGGCAAGAGTCATGCCAGATAATTATTTGTGAGTTAAAAATTTAAATGTTGTAATTAAAAAAAATTTAATAAATTCCTTCATTTTGCATCTCAAGGTGCTGAGTGAAAACAAAGATTTTCTATGACTAAAAACACAAACATAGATGGACAGCAGCATTTTCAAAGCAGATGACAGTGCTAATTAAAAAAAATGCTGAAGCAAATTTTGGCAAAGCATTGAAATAATTCTATTAAAGCTGAGTGATAAATACAAGTGTATGTGGTTTATTATCTTCATATGATTTTTTACTATTCTTAAAATATAAAGAAAACAGTGACTTCTATTTTTTTTAAATGAAGCCACTCCATCCTAATTTAGAGGCAAATGATAAAATAACCTACGAAAATTAACCAACTTAATAGAACATTTAATTCATAAAGATATTGATACATGAGTAATAAATATACCCATATTTAATAAATAATGTAATAATATAGATGAAATTGAATACTAAAAATGCTTACCTAATTCATTGTTCATGTACACAGATTAATCCTAACAGAACATATAAAATTGTGTAACTAGGTTGTATACATAAGTGATTTTTTTTGTTTTATATTATTGCAATAAATGAGTGGTATGATATCAAAAGAATGTATTGGCAGTTTTTTCATTGATTAAAATTCCCAAACAATATTTTCTCACTCTTTTCTTACCTTTATGATCAAATTCTTAAAATATTTTATGAAAAGCAATATTCCCAGGATCAAAGACATAGATTTCATGGGGATTTAGATTTTTATAAATTTTTAATGTCATCAAATCATATTCTAAAGTTATAACATTTTGTATTATTAGCAGCAAATATTAAGCATAATTTAAATAGGGTGGAAAGTGGTAATGCCTTGTGGTTCTTTGTAATCATTTTGGTCATCATGACATTATTGCTGCCTGTTAATGGTTTTTGTGTATACATTAGATTACAGAGGTTTTTTTTAATAATTTGCACAAATTTCCTCTGTGATCAATATTGTCAATTTTGTTGTCATCTTTGACAGATATAAACTTTCTACTTTTTACCTTTTTTGATTAGATTTTTGTATTAGATTTCTATTCATATTTAAATGTATTTACTTCTGAAAATGCAATACTCATTTATATTTTTTAAATTATTTTCTGATTTTATCTTTTCTTTTTTAAACCATCCACAACTCATTATAGTTTATGAGGTAAAAAATATGCTACCCATATTTTATTTTCTGTTTCTGAAATTCATGTTTAATTAATCTAAATAAATGACAGACTATTTTCTTTTATTTTTCTGATTTTATACTTATAAATGATATATACAATCATATAGAAAAATATAATATTTTAAAATATTCTGTGTTATGTCTTCTTTTTTATCTATTTATTCTGTTTTCTTCATATGGAGATATAAGAACTAAAATAAATCCAAAATATTCAGGTGGAGTCTCTTCACTGTATTTAAAGTTTTGGGAAAAAAAAGTAAACAGATTATTTATCTTCTAGAATTAAAACTGCAGAGACAATATATATATGTGTCCCCATCTCATGAAAAGCATCTATAAGCAACCAGAAGGAAAACCAGGAAAGCATTATTGAAAACTCTTTATACACTTTTTATCATGAATTCCAACAAGAAATTCCAATCTAAAATAGATCTCAAAGACAACAGAAAAAGATGAGAGAGTACACATAATAGGAATGAGAAACTAAACAGGCATTCAAGAAATAAATACTATAACAGGAATAGCTAAAGGAAAGATATATCATCCTGAGCACACTGTATGGAATTCAAACATATGTTACTATGGCTTACTTACAAATAGAAGCAAATTAACAAAAAATGTACAAATGATTGAAGACAAGGTAACTCTCTCATGTCATTGTATGCCACTACAGTAATAATGGATTTGTTTCATTTTTGGAATCAGTCTTAAGTCAACCTATTCATCCAAACTACTCTATATAGCCCATGCTGTTATTTTATGTCTTTTATTTAATTATTATTAAAGGAAAACATGCATGTGATCTATAGTTCAAGGATAGCACAGCACAAAGCCTCAGTGACAAGAACAGCTTCAAGCCATGAAGGCATCTCAGAAAAAAATTATGTTATACTTATAAAAATTATTTATGTGCTATGTATTTATACATATTAATCTTGTTTCCTTTAGGCTTTTTACTATATGTGGTGAGAATAATTACCAAGCTCTACTATCTGTACCCATCTCAATCATAATTGCTGTCTACCTATATTTTATGTACCTGGATCAGATAAACAAAGGGGTCCAAACGGTGCTCAGAAACAAGGCAACTAAATAAATTGCAGAAAACTATAATTGTAAAGATGTAATTAAAATACATGCAGCAACAACAAGCTCACATACAATGAAATGTTATACAACCGGGCTGCGGTTGTGGCTCAGCAGTAGAGCACTTGCCTAGCACATTTGAGGCCCTAGCACCTTCGATCCTCAGTACCAAATAAAAATAAATAAAAGAAAGGTATTGTGTCCAACTAAAACTAAAAAAATTAAAAAAGAAATATTGTACAACTATTTAAAATCATATTAATCTGTAGCAAAATGGATGTTATGTTAAGTGAAATAAGTCAAACCAAAAAAGACAAAAATTGCTTGCTACAAAAATTGGATGCTACAAAATGTTTATCTGGGTGTTGAATAATAATGACTAGAGGCTAGAAAGTGTGGGAGAAGAGAGAAAGTGGATACTAAAACAGAGCTGAAGAGAAGTGATAAGTTCTACTGCTCAACAGCACAGTAGGGTGACTATAGATCACAATAACTTCTTACATATTTTGTGAATAACTAGGCTCAGAGCCTCCAAACACAAAGTAATGGAAATAAGATGAAAGAATCAATTACTGTGATTTGATCAATATAAATTATATACATACATGACACTGTCATACTCTAACTCAAAAATATGTGCGATTAAAAAATAATGCAAAACTTAAAAAGAAAATAAATGAAACTGAGAAAAAAGACAAGATCAGCAATAGAAAATATTCATAATATTAAAGGAAATTTGAAATATCATTACCAATCTTATATTGAGGACTTACTGTACACACAATGCTTTCAAAGATTAGAAGAATACTGTTAGGCATTTTCTCCAAAATATTATCTTGTTTTGGTATGACTGTATCACAATTATATAGAACCAAGACAGTTACATAGTTACATGTAAGAAACTCATTTGAAATAAGGGAATGAAAATGTAAAGATTCTATAAGTTGAATAACTTTTTGAATCTTCTATGAGAATAATTCAAATGTTACTGATAATAATTATAAAAAGAAGTCTAAAATATTAAAGGACATAAAATCAAACAGAAAAAATAATAAAATAATAAAGAAATATATTTATAATTTTAAAATAAAAAATTAAGGAAAACAGCATATTATACACTGTAGTGCTGTGTATCACATTTGATAAGTATTATTTATGCATTTCAGCTCTTATTGTTTTAAGAATACACAATAAAAAGATCCCTTGAATTCAAATGTAATATTTGATATATTTACACATACACAAACTAATATACATGTACACATGCATATAAAATACCAGTGTCATAGAACATATCACTCATCTTAATTGTATCATTTTCTTGGTTCTGCTTTATCCACAGAAATGTAAGTGAAGAGTCTTAGTGGTAGTATATATGTTTTTTGTTTTAATGTTTCTGCATTTAGGATTCAATGTTGCTCAGATATGAACATTATAAATATTAATTTTTGCCTTTGCTTTTATAATTATTTTCAATTTAATTGTTTTAGATCTATTAAATAGAATACTTATATCATTTTTACATTATGCATCATGTTTGCATATTTTATATGTAGATATTTAGGTTTTCTTTTTCTAATCTGCTCATATTTAAAAACATCTTGTTTATACCACTTCTTTTTTTCAGTCTTAGACATTATAAACTGGATTTTATTATGCCAGTTGAACATTCAGCTTTCCAATACTATCTCGTCCAGTCATACACAAAATTAATCTCCCAATATTTCTTTTTAACAAATGTTTGTTTTCAAAATATTTAGTGTTCATAAAATTATTATAAAGTAAATGCTATTAGTATAAGAATAATCCACTTACATTTTAATTTTACGTTGATGTTTTACACTTTTCTGAGATTAAATAGTTGTCTCATTTTTATTTAGTTTTGCATGACTTCATTACTCAAATTTCCAACAAACATTTACAGCTCTCTCATTTTTTTTTGTTGTTACTTTGCAGTTTCTCGCCATTTCAATTCTTATATTAATATTTATTGCACTTTCAGGATAGAATAATATGTGCACTCTACTTAATAAAATAAAATGGTAACTGATGAAAATGCAAACTTCCATTTATTTATTTTTTTAAGAGAGAGAGAGAACTTTTTAATATTTATTTTTTAGTTTTTGGCAGACACAACTTCTTTGTTTGTATGTGGTGCTGAGGATTGAACCCAGGCGGCATGCATGCCAGGCGAGTGCGCTACTGCTTGAGCCACCTCCCCAGCCCAAACTTCCATTTATTTTTGCATTGCTAATTCTACATTATCTCATATCATATTGGTGTCCCTGCTTTCTTTTGATTCATATTTTTTTGTCTTGGTTTTAACCATGGAACTATTACAAAAAGTAATATTAAATTCTTCTTCATCCAATAGGGATCATCCCTTCTTAATAAAAGTTAATAAAAGCCATTTATACTTGTTGTAATATTTCATACCTATTAAGTTGTCTCTATCAAGATTTATTTCTTAATGCCAACATTTCATAGCTTTTTATTCCCTTTTTTGTATGTGGACTATCTTTTTCACTATTTTAAATTTATTATAAAATAATTACATACAAACGACATAAATATATTACATATTATGTAATGTACAAAAATGCTCATATGCCGTATGCATATTTATTTTATTTTTATATTAAATGTTCAATGGACTTGCATTCCTTAAATTTCAGAGTGTAGCAAAATATTTTAGAATAACATCTAAAGGGAGTTCTTCAAGATGTCAGAATAAAACAGGTTGCTTTCCTGGCTGGTCCATGGTGTGAAACCAAGAGAAAATTAAACATGAAGAGAGGTTTAACAGGGAACAACTGGTCATAAAAATCCATCCAGCTCTCCCCTCCCCCGACTCAACATGAGGAAGGAAGGGAGCCTTTAGGCAAGGCAAGAGAGAAGCTCTAGTAGAAGTAAGGAAAATGAGTCACCCTGAGAGCTCTCCAAGTGAACATAGCTCTTCTCCTGTCTTGATTTCTACTTTGGACGTGCGGAACTGTGACATATAAATATGTGCTGTTTTAAAACTACTGTTTACAGTAATTTGTTATAGCTACTATGACTCTTGTGGAAACTATATCACATTTCTGAGACACAATTCTCTTTAATCTCTCCCCCCTCCTACTTTCTGTCTTGTCTTTCTCTACCTCACTGTCCATTTTAAAGTTTGCTTTGTTCATCAATGAATGCCTGCAGATGAGTCTTAAGATGTACTTTTTTTTAAACTATACTCACTTTTATAGAATTGTACACATTTCTTTCTTTACAATTTTATAAATTGTACACATTTACACCTAATGCTGATGACTCAAAAAGATGTCTTCTGAATTCCATATACATGTTTATTTACTTGTTTTCTTAGTATCTCAACTTGAATGTTTATTATTGTTTCATATCAGCAATTTTAACTCACACTCCTCCTTTCTCACAGCCCACCTCCTCAAAGCACTTTTTAATTAATTAATTAATTAATTAATTTTAGTTAGGTGTATGTTACAGCAGAATGAATTTTGATTCATCATACACAATTGCAGGATAATTTTTCGTTTCTCTAGTTGTACATGATGTAGCATTGCATCATATGTGCAGTCATACATGTACCTAGGATAATGATGACCATTTCATTCTACCATCATTCCTGCCACTATGTACCCTCCCCATCCTCCCTTCCCCTTTACCCGAAATTCCTGTGCTCTTCCCATGACCACCCCCCCCCTCATTATGGATTAGCATCCACTTATCAGATCAAAGTACTCTCTTATGTGCAGTCTTTTCCACCTAAGTGACATACCCATGTATCTATGACAAAGAAAATATTAGTCATCCTTGATGCTTTTCAACTCCATACTCAGTGTATTAGAAATCATGTTGGCTTTACTTCCAAGATTTCAAATAATGTGTGTCCTCACTCCACATTTCCTTATTGACTTATTCATTTTACTTATGTAAACATTGGTCTTCTTGAGGCTCTTCTCATTGGCTTCCAGTTTGAAAAAAAAAATCCATTCTTTCATGTATCTAAATGAATAATTCCTTCACCTCCCTCAAGTCTCCTCTCAAATGCATTAGATAAAATATCTTTCTGTAACCACTTTATTTAAAATCATCTTATTTCAATTATTTCCTAGGAACAGCCTGTCTATGCTTTGATCTTCATTGTCATTCACAGATATAGTCTCCTTCCAACTAGTTGTTCTATCTTTCCTTTGGTTCAGATTTCTAATTCTTGTGTCTCCTGAAATACGATGCCCTGCACCACATAAGGACTCTGCAGAGAATCCTCACCAGCAGAATGTACGCACCAGATGTGGCTACTTACACTTGTAAATCCCATCTTCCCGAACTTTGAGCTGAATAAACCTGTATTTTTTATTATTAATAAAAAAGGTTTTCTTTTTATAACATATATAACATTATAACATAAGCTGCCTGTGGTAGAGTCTTTGTTTTAGTCAAATTGTACTTTCTCTATGAAGAATATCATGCAGTGGAGTATAGACACTTGATAAAAACTTACTGTTTTAAGAGACAAACCTGTGGATCTAGACTTGATGCAATGCTGTATCTCATCAATCCCATAGAAAGCTAAGCCCTTTCATCCTGATTCTTATATTATTCCAAAAAATACGGTTCGATTTGGTGTTGGAGGTGTCACACTTCCAATATCCTTTTATTTCTCAGCAACGTTAACCTCAAATTCAGCAGAAATAAATTCTTCAATTTCAATAATATCAGCAGCAAATGACTAGAGAAATAATGAGATGAAGAAATGGATACTTCCTGCACCCATTTGTGGTTTTTCAGCTGAAAATATATTTATTATTTCTTAGAGAGTGCAAGAAGCATTTCCCATTCTTTGAAAATGAACAAGAATTATTAGGTTTAGTCCTGATGCCTAAAAAACATTGAGAGAGGGGTTCCCTGGAAATGATTGTACCTATCATATAAGACTGATAGGTTTATTCAAAAGGCAATCTCCATGGTTTGCAGCCATGAAGTTTCCATTATCCTTGGGTCTCCTTTCTCAGTCATCATTTTCCCCCACCTACAGATACAGTTTAGAAGCAGCTTTCTACTTGCAAGACCAAAAACAAACACAGTCCAATAGCCATAAGTTGTTACCATTTCAAGGAGGAATTAGGGCAAGTTGGTGTCATAATTGCATCCGTGATGAGCTGTGCATGTCCACAGTCTTCTTGGTGGCATTCTGAGCAGATGCATTTGCTTGCCCTTTCACACACAAACACTCCATTTGTAGCTTTTGGAAGCAGCAACTGCTAAACAAATTTACCTAGCTCTTCTAATGTGGCATCATTCACTGCTTTATTAGTAGTGCCCTTTATATACTACCCTGTTTTTGGACAAACTTCTTGAGTTTGTGAAGAGCTCCTGATTGTATATGTTGGCATCAATTCACTATGTATACTCTGACACATATGCTCCCCTAATTGGCCTCATGTGACTTGTCTTCTAATGTAAGTCATCTAACAAAATCTGCCACTAAAAATACATGACTTTCAGTAATCTTAAAGTATAAATGAGAGAATAGTAAAACTTTTGAATGCTGTTAAAAGTAATTGTTTTTACAGGATTCTGAGGCTTACATAGAAAAAAAATACAATCTAGGGATCTTTATAGCATTGCATATGTGACTGGGGAATATATGGTATTCCTAATAGTATACAGCATTACCAGTTGCTATGCTTCTGCTAACTCTAACTTCTCTGCATACTTTCAATATGTTTTTTTTAATATTTTATATTTGTTCTTAATTTAAGCATAGACCATCCACAGGACAACCCTAGGGATTCTTTTTAAAATTCATATTAATAAATATTAGCACACTAATTGATACAAAATAACTTCACATTTTTATATATTTTCTTTTGAAACAATTAACACAAATAAGAATTTAAAGATTAAGGAAAAGAGAAAACAGGTAAGTTTAATCATTATCTGAGAAGTATAGTTAAGAGTGTGGACCTCACAAGATAACTACTATCATCCTTGTTTATTCATGTACTGCTAATACATAGCTCATTAATGTACACTGCTTACATTTTTATTTAATTTAGTGTTTTACCAAAAAATTGAAACAGAATTGTTCTCTCTAAGAATACCATTAAAATCTTCCAATATTAATATTCAATCAAATATAGTTAAGAATATATTTGTTTATGACATCTCATGGGTCAATTAAAGATAGCATCTGTGTTTAAAAATTAAACTTTGGTTACTCTGCAGGACCTATAAATGTGAAGTCTCATCTTTGTGAGATGGAGCAAAGATAATGCCCAATATGTGATAATTATACTCCTGTCAAACTTCACAGGGGGTTCTATCTTTATTCAATATCAGAAAGCAAAAGCCAAGTTGTAGAAGAAATAGCATAACTTATTCTCACTGTGGTTCACAATGAAGTTGTGATAATGTCTAGAACACAAATACTAAGAAACTTTCAGGTAGAGGCAATCCAAGGAGGAGGCTTAAACTGTGTCTTAGCCCCTACTCAGGATGTTTCTTTAATTTATCTGCCTTCTTTGTTACATGAGAAAGTAGAAACATTCAGGTAAAGTTCATAAAACATACTGCTAGTCTTTTAACTCTAGTTTATGGAGAGTTCAAAAACCAAAAGATTAGGACATCCCTTTCAGTTCACAAGGAAAATAAGACATTCTAAAAAACCTCATCATCTATATAATTTATAAAGAGATATATAATACTACAGTATAAATTGAAAGCATTCTGTTTTTAGTGAATTCCTGAGTTCAGAGAAAACTAAGAAGACCTGCTAATGGGGAAATATCAAAGCCAGCACAGGAAGTAAGAATATAAAAGGAAAGTTGAACCACACACTGAGGTTATGTGCAGGCAGATTGAAATTGTGTTTGTCTTTCATTCCAGGTTCATGCTAAATATTCACTCCAAGGTTATGATCAAATTTTTTTTACCACTGTGATGTCAGCAATGTCAATGCAGGTTATTAAATAATATGGTACAGTATTTGGAAGAAGGAAATGAAAGTTCTAAAGGAAGGAAGACCTTCCACCCTGTCCTGTCATGTTATACACAGGCTAAGCCTCATTGAACATGCATGGCCTCTAGTTACATGCTCTAATTACATGCAACATTCACCTACAAAATGCATGAAAAATTAACTGAAAAAGGAGCAACAGTAACCAAAATCGGATCTTCAGAAAATGTCAGATAGTACATTCAAGTGATAATTTTGAATCAACAGTTTAAAGGTAGAAGTTGTAGAATTGAAAATCATTTAAAGAGAAGGGAATAAAATACATTTCAAAGTCAGATATCAATTAAAATGCATAATGCCTATAATTAAAAAAGCTTTACCCATTAAAGTTAAAAATTCACTAGCTGGAAGGAAATCTTTATTATGAAAAAAAAAGTTATGAACTACAGACCCAGTAACTGGAAGATGAGCCAGTATTTTCTCAAGAATATGTAAAGAGATGATTATTACTGAAGAGTGGTTAAGGTAAAAAAGAGGGTAAGTAGAGGAGCTTTATTTATATTCTCATTGGAGAATAAACAAAGGAAAATGAAACAATAAGGAAGAAACAGCATTTGAAAATGAATTATAACTTTCTACTTCATGAAAGATAAAATACTAACAGTATTAAATAAGGACATATAAAATACTAGTGTCAAAAAGTTTTTTAAAGTAAACAGTGGAAAGAAAGATAAATAAAATATAATAGCAAGACTTATTGTACTGTCATTACTATTCTTATTACACATATATACTACAATTTTTTATATCTCTGTTTGTATATAAAGTATTTTGACACCCAATTCATGTCTTCATACATGTATTTTGGATCAATCAGTGGATTTTTAAGAGATCCATATGGAAACATTTAATGTAGAAATAACATGATATTTGGGGTTTTCTGAAAATAATTTAGAAAATAAAAAGATAAATAAAAATGACAAAATATGAAATTTTATATTTTAAAATATGACTCACAATCATACAAATATTTTACACTATTTATAAACAATACATAAAATTTATACATAAAATTAATTTTAAAATGTAAGGAACTTGAGGCTACCATTTCACAGCCTTCCATTCACTTTTTTAAAATAATTTTTAAATTTATTTTAATTAGTAATAGTAATAAAAAAAATGAAGTATATGTACAGATATGAATTACGGGAACATACTTATAAAAAACATAATTTTTTATATACAAAGATATGAAAAATTGGGCTCTATATGTGTAATAAGAATTGTAATGCAAAAAACACTGATTGCATAGCCCTTATAAAAATCAATAATAAACTCCGAATAATGTCCTAACATACAAATCATATTCATATTACTCTAAATATCAAAAAATTGATTTAGTAGTAATATAAAATAGTGATGTTTTACAATAAACCCAATCAGAGATAATGCTTTGAATGGTTTACTAATTTTTCCTATTCCTCTTTAACCAGAAATTATCCTCCTTTTCTCTTTATTCATTAGATGTTAATGAGAATAGATGTTGTGTTTTACATGATGACCTCAATGTAGCTTTTTTTCTTATGCCGAGTTACAACTTAGTTTCTTCTTTAATTTATTAAGTTGTAAGTTATAGCCTTAACTGAACTTGGTTCATTGCTTTTTTCTTTGTATAGTACCTACAGATTCACTCTAGATTACTTTCATTACATTATATTCAAAAATTATATAACACTAGTTCACACACTGATTCAAAACTCATTCAGTGCATTCAGGTGAATACAGCCAGTGTTCTTCCAAAACATAGTTAAATTTCCTCCCTTTAACTTATAATTAATTTATGTGGAAATATTTTGGAATCACAGAAGATAAGACTCTAATTTCCATTTTACATGTGTGGATATATACTTTCCTCAATGCAGTTTATCAAAGATACTACCTTATCTCTGTTGTGATTGGTGGTTGTTTTTATTTGCTTGTTTTTGGTGCTGAGACTGGAACGCAGGTCCTCATACAGGCTAAGCATGTCTTCTTTAACCAAGCTACACCTCCTGTCCCTCCTACTAAGTATTTTTGACTCCCATTCTTCAAGTACATGACTGAGCTGTGTTAAGTTCTATCCTTTTCCATCTAACAGAATGTTCATATTTGATTTTTCAGTAAAGGCCTATGTTGCCTGATACATGTTCTTTATTCCAGGATCCTTCCAGATTAAATTTCCTTGTTCAGGTGCCCCTTGTTCCTTCTGAAAAATATAAATATATTTCTCTCTCGAACACTATTGATCAGAGTCTCAAAGCTTTCCCTCCTAAAAAGCACTCAGTTGATCATATCTCCAGCCTTCTTTCTATTGTATGTATAAAATTATTTGTCCCATGAGAGAGAAAAGAAAAATGAAGTTACATTTACTTTCAAAAAGGCTGGTCAGTATTTTATCCTCCTTTCTTTTCTATAAACATTATTGAATCATCCCTGCATCATGGTAAAATTGGAATATGTTGTGAACAAACAAATAGATCTCTTGTCGATTTAATCAAATCGATGGACCCACACTCAAGTTTAAAATAAGTTGTCTAGGGAGCTGAAATCAATCTGAAAGTATCCATATTATAACTTTCAGAGAAGCAGAATAATTATCTATTAATTAAATGGTTATGAACTCTGTGAGGAGAATTGTATGTAATTAAGGTATTACTCACTTATACCTACTGTGGTTAAATTATATTCTGGAACAGAAAGATTTTTCACAACTTTCTTTTTTCTGTATTTGCTTTATTGAATTTACAACATATTTGTAGTTTAAACGTGGCATAGAATGAGAGACCTATATTTGAATTTGAACTGTTTGCATTGGAATTTGAATTGATTTAATTCAAATATATACACTTTAAAATTCTATCTGTAACCTATGGGTATTACAATGTGTCTACATTCAGGTTATAATTATTGAACCTGGCAAAATGTCAATCTCATTGGAACATACTAAACTGAAAACTCTTCCTTTCCATAAGAGTAAGGAAATCATCTGATTTATTTTTGAATCCTCAATGTCTAGCAAAATGTTTGACATTTTCAATCATTATTTATTGAACAACAAAAGGTAAACTATATGAACAATGTCCTCATAAATCTATTTTAAATCAAGAAGATATTTTACATACAGTGAAAAAGTAATATACAGGATGAAGAAAATGTCAATGTAAGTGCAGAGGTATAATAAAGAATATTTACAGTTTAATTTCATTAGTGTTACATATGATATTGTATGAAAACTTAAAAGATTTCTAATCTTATAGTACAGTAAAGTGTTGAATTTTTTCACAATACTAGGTGGTAGGTGAAAATTTAAAATCACCAATTACATTTTGCAGCTTCTAGCAAAGCAAGAAATAGATTTGTGTGACAAAAATTTTTGCCATATTATTAAAAAATTTAATTGTTATAAGTACTGTAAAATTTTGGAAATAGAATAGATATGTCAATCAAACAAAATTAATGGCCAAGTAGAAAAAATCCAATTGGAAAAAATACTTAGAACAGGTTTGTAAGACTTTATGCCTAAAATATTTAATGTGAATCTTACTTCCTGATCAGATATTATATTTAAGAAACTAAAAGTTTTCATTTAAGAGCTCATGAGATTTTAGCAACTGTATCAAATTGTGTGTGTGACAAGTCTTTACTCCTGTTTTAAGGTCATCATGAGGCTAAATATACCCATACTCATTTCCTCTCTCTCTCTTTCTCACTCTAATTCATGTACACACAGGCGTGTTTACACACACAGGATAATAAGCATTGCTTATATAGTCAAAAATTAATAAATGACAGAGTAAGAAATTGACTCCTTTATCCAAAATCTTATTTTCAAATTTTATTGAAAAAGTTATAACACTGAATATTCAATTAACAAATATCAATACATCCAAGAGAGAAACAAAAAACCTAGGACTTACAACCAATTTGAAAGAGAAGCAATATTTGCTACAGCGCCAGATTATTGTTTTCTTTTTTTATTTCTTCTCTTCTTGGGTTTGGAAAATAAGTAACTACATTAAACTGGTTTTTAAATTCTTGTCTGAAGATAATTGCTGAACATGTAAGATTATGGAAATGGTTATTCAGCTCGACTTTAAAAACTTCTCAATTGGCATTTCCATGCTCTTTTCAAAACTCTTTTTTTAAGAGTTTTGGTAAATAATTATGCCCTAAAATTCAAATGTTGAAACTAAGGATTTCAAAACAGAAGAAAACATTTTCTCCTGTTTCTCTAAAACATATTTTTAAAAAATTATTTATCTCATTGAAGTCTGTCCATTTATAAAAGTGGTTGCTCATAGGACATGAGAAATAAAATTGAATTTGTATTCCATAAGAAAATATGAACATACACTTTCTAAAGGTAAAGCAGAGTTTTGTTTATCTTTTGAAAATATAAAATTGTGGCACTCATGCTCATAATTTGAAAAAGGACGCCATTTGCTTGGTTTTGTAAATGTTCTTAGGGATATTTTCATTATTCTCATTTTGTAAAATTTGGCACTAACATTATGAGATTGCCATAAAAGACCAAATGTTTGAACAGTGACAATTGTTAGATAATTTTAAATGTAATGCTTTAAATGTTTTGCTAATATTTAATAATATAATTACCATGGTCTCATAATTTTTCTATGCAATTATTTTATGTTCTTGAATTTGATTTGTTAAGTATATGGCCAGTTTCCTCTCTCCAAAAGATAATAGCTATTTTTAATAAAATCCTGAAATGTTGACTATTAAATGACAGAGCTTCAAAGACATATGAATAGGTTTGGGATACAGTCATTATATGGTTTGTTTTACCATAATTCTTTGAAAATCATAGGTCCGACAATAATAATTGCTATAACCCTATTGGTAGATTTCATTCTGCTTAAAAAAATAAACAAACAAACAAACAAAAAAAACTACTCTACTCAATTCCAGGTTATTTGGGGAAAAGTTTAAGAAGAACAATTAATTTCCAGCAAACTTATAGAACATTTTGAATTATCCTCTTCAAATATTAAGATGTGTTTAATGGCCTCAGAAATTTATAGTCATTTCCAGAGGTGGTGGCAAACACCTGTAATCTCAGCAACTAGGAAGGATGAGGCAGGAGGATTGAAAGTTCAAAGCTAGCCTCAGCAGATTAGCAAGGCACTTAGCGACTCAGGTAGACCCTGTCTCTAAACAAAAAGTAAAGAAAGGACTGGGGATGTGGCCCAGTGGGCACACCTGGGGTCAATACCTGGAACAACAACAAATAAATAAATAAATAAATAAAAAGAAAGAAAGAAACCTACAGTCTCAACTGGCAAAAATAAAGACTCAGTCTTAAAACAGGCACCTGAGATGGGTGGACAAGAACCTCAGTAAATTTCTCTCCTTGGATCACTAGAAATTTTTTTTTTGGGGGGGTACTAGGCATTGAACCCAAGAGGGCTTAATCCCTGTATGCACCACTCTTGGCTTGAAACAGTCTTAAGTGAGTTCCAGGACTGCATTTGAACTTCCCTGGAGAGATGAGTAAGTCAGAGTCATTAACTCATTTTGCCCCACTATTCCAGACGGGAAACAGTATAACATTTAAACATGGTATATATATAACATAATTATATAATTATAACACTATTAATTAATATTAAAGTGTTACTTACTTATAGGCTGTACATTATGAATACTGATCTATTTTAATAGATTTTTGTCAATTTTGTTGAAATTCCCAATTTAAAACTTGAGACTTCATGGGTTAAAACAAAAGTTTATCAAATTAGTTAACATGGTCAATGATAACAATTTTACATTTTTTTCTTACTAATGATTTTGAATTCCCCATTAATTTGAATTCCTTCTATCCTTCTCAGAAATCTCCTTTTTTTCTTCTTTTAAATTTATTTAAAAATAAATAAATAAATGACAGCAGAATGCATTACAATTCTTATTATACATATATACCACAATTTTCATATATCTGTTTATGTATAAAGTATTTTGATACCCAATTTGTGTCTTCATATATGTACTATGACTCATGAAGAATTACCCTCAATATGTTATTTGCCTCTGACAAAAGATTTTATTATTCATTTGGGTAGTGAAAATCATTTTTCTATTTTTTTTCTCCTAGAACATATCACATGACAGTTATATGCAGCAAGAAAGAATACACATCTGTTAAATACAAGAATAAATAATTGATTCAATGAATAAAAGGGTGGATGAATTAATTTGTCAACTTAAATGCAAACACTTAACTGAATAATGAAGATGTTGCCTTATTTACATAGACAAAATTATATGTCAGTATTCGACAGGGATCAATATTGATTTTCTATGAGCAAAAGTTGTTTAACAGGACTCTTTCTTGGAACCATTAGGTAAAATGATAATGTCTCTGACCATAAGTATCAGATATACCAGTGTTTTCCAAAACTATAGTGTCTGTAATTTCTGGTTGTCTGATGAGTCCTGAATTGGTAAGTACACTTCATAGTACTGGTAAAACATGAATTTAAAGTTTAGTGAAGGTGTGTAGGGTGGGAAGGGAAATTGAGAAAGTACTCTTATGATCCCCTAATTAAAACCAGAAACCAAATTTAGTAAATTATTTAATATATTTTCCAAGCAGTCTTTCTCAAGAGTGTTTTTCTAGGAAATTACACCCCCTCTTTTCTTGCCTGTTCCTTATCATAGATAAGTAATTCTTTAAATATGAAAACAAACCTACAAGAGAATTTTTGATACTAATTTTATGATTCTCAGCATGTAAAATTTGTGATTTGCAGATGCACAATGTTTTATATAGAAAGCAAACAATGGCCTCTCTATCCTCATTTTATTTTAATGAATGTATATGTGCTCTTCCAAACAATTCTAATGTTCAGAAAATTGTTATTTAGACCTGTGTAATTCCTTTACTTCCCATCCCTCCATGAATTGTTGTAGTTTTGCCTTAGTGTCTAGTTAAGTGTCTACTCTTCACAGTCTAGAAGCTTGGATCTTCCTATTGGACAAGTGACATTCTAGCTCCATCACGGAAAGAACACTGACACATGCTTCCACTTCCCACTCTTCCAAATACAACCTTTGTCATAGGGAGAGAGTCATTCTCACAGGTATAGACCATTGGTGTTGCATTGACATCTGTAAGTGACTGATTCAATGAATTAATGGATCTGTGTTATGTGAATGGATCTCTGTGTTTGTGTCTTACCAAAGGAATGGACAGTCTCTTGTCAGTCATTTGTAGGATGCTATGGCAGAAACAGCTAGCTGACTGTGAAAATTCATGACCCTTTCCAGAGTTAAAGATTGTCTTTGGGAGACAGCTTCTAAGTCAGAGGATTCATTTACTTCCTGCTAACCAGGTCCAGTCTGTATGGCCATACGAACAGGTCTTGCTAATGAAACACAAAGAAAAATGGCAAATAGACTTTTAACAAATAGGTATGACATCTCCATCTTTCTCCTTATTTGGATGCCTCGGACTACAAAACCCAAGGAGTTAGATGGATATTACACTAAATTAAATTAGCCAAACAGGGAGAAAATACTGTATAACCTTACTTAGATGTGGAATGTACAAAAATTAAAAGAAATAAAAAGAAGATATATCTGGTAAATAGGGCTGGATATTGATGGGAAAGAAACAGGGAGATGTAGGTCAAAGAACACAAAGTAGACAGTGGCTCCAGAGGCTGAGACAAGATGATTGCGAGTTCGTAGCCAGCTCCAACAAGTTAGTGAAGACACAGCAACTTAGTAAAACATGAAAAAGAGCTGGGGATGTGGCTCAGTGGTTAAGCACCCCTGGGTTCAATCTCTTGTACACACATACACACACTGAAAAAATAAAGAATGAAAGAAAGAAAGAAGGAAAGAAATCAATAACATAGCAGATATGAAGAATAAATGAGTATAGAACCTGTTGCACAACATAGTATTACAGTTAGTAAAATATATTATATTATTATTTTGGTTAAAGATATTTTGTTAAAAATTTTAGCTGTAATTTTTACAAAAGAGTAGCTACAAGGAATGACAGTTTTATTAATCTATTCCACTATAGTAATCATTTTACTATATAGTGTTTCATAACATCACAATGTAAACTTTGAATAAATTCAATTAAATTTTTAAAGTAGTCACTTCAGGGATTATGAGACCAGCAGTTTGCCTAGGTCTGATTAATTGACATACACCAGTTTTAAAGCCTGAATACTCAGCATATTATAGCTCTTAAATATTAGCTGGCAATAACTAATGATACAATAAGTTGTATTCTCATTGTTTATTCAATTGCAGCCTTTGTGGCTATGTCTTAAAACTTACAATGTATGGATTTTCTTAATGTTTGACTTAAATTACTTCCATAATTGTTCATGGTCAGATATGTGCTGATGGAAGGATGAAAACTAAGTTATAAAGCTCTAGAAGACAATGTAATAAATAATGTGAATGAGCCCTCTGCTCTGTGGTTTTATGGAGAGGCCTAAATGCCATGCGAATGAAAATGTCTATGTTACTATGGTCAGACACAATTCCTCCCAAAAAGATTAAGAATCTTCTGATGAGTGTTTGGTGAAGTGATAATAATAACCTGGATCTTCCAAGTTGATTGTGTTATGAAGATGATATGTCTTCTACTAATTCCTTTTGTGTTTCAATAGCAGATCGTGATGACCTTGGACCAAGTGTCAAGTGACTGAAAGAGAATTTCCCAGTTGCATTTTATATATATGGAATATGTGGGAGACCAACCTCACATGTGACTGAGTTAACTCCCCTGCTGGGCGATGTGGCATCAGGCACCTATGCTGCTAGACTGCCTGGCTCTTCTAGGGTTCAAGTGACTGTGTCTTTCTACAGCCCCTTGGGTGAAGTTATGCTCACCTGTTCCTTTGTATTATAACCCCTTGCCCTGTTTAGGGTAGAATCTTTGGAAGTGTCTTGTGTGTGCCCCCTTATTGTGCCCTTGGATGTGGCCTACCCAGATGTCAGTCAACCTGCTGACAGTGGACATCATGAAGATAGACTCAGCCCCCTAAAACCTGACCTTGCCTCATTTGAATAGATTCTCAATAAAAGGGGTCAGTGCTTGTGCTCTCACTCTCTCTTCCTTCAGCCCCTTATGGTCAGAGGAGCCTTCACAGCGACACCAAAGAAAAAGAAAAAAAAGACAATTAAATTTATTTTTAATGAATATTATTTGCATTTTATGAGTTTAGGTAAAGGTAAAGTTAAAATGAATTTACTTAGACTCATTAATTATGCTACTTTAAAAATATTTTTCTTATAAAAAACTGAGTTATTCTTACACTGTTTTGGTTGGTTTATATTTTTGTGCTGGGGATTAAACCCAGGGATTTACACATACCAGAAAAATGCCTGAGCACTGACTGAGCTACATCCACAGCCCAGCATAAAACTTACCAATAGAGTAGAAGAAGAAGGGAAATCAAGGAGACTACTGGGGATTAAAATGGAGCAAATTCTGTTATATGCTTTTATGAATATGTCAAAATGAATAGCACAATTATGTAAAACTATAATACACTACTGAAATATAAAAACTTAGTCCTTTTAATAAAATTGTATAAAATGTTTCAAGTAGTCTTTCATTTGAAATAGAACCCATTCTGCTGTCATTCCTAAACACTTGTCAAAAAAACAAATGGCTCCCAACATGTTGTAAACTAAAATGCTATAAGGTATTCTAACTTTTTGTTGTTGTTGTTGTTCACAGAATTTTATTAAAATTGATGAAATGCTTAATACCATGAGCATCCATCCATCTGCCTTTCAAAGGGTAAGTAGCCTATAACTGCCACACAAACCCTATACCTAAAGGTCAAAAGTACATATTAGTCATGATAAAAAAGTATTTCCCAGAGTTTTCTAAGTTATGAAAATATTGGTTCCTTTTTAGATATATACTACATCTATGGATTTTATACACCAAGTATATGCATAATTAATTTATTCATTCACTTATGTATTCACTCATTGAGTGTATATTTATAGTGTAAATATTTTGTTTGGAAAGTCAAGATATACAAATGTATGACACCTTTCAATCTTAGAGTTCACAATTCAGCAAGGAAGGAAGACAACCATTTTTAATGAAATTCAATATTTTAATAATAGAAATAAGAATAGTATTCCACCAATTGCAAATAAGGAAGTCATACACTGGTAGATAAAATACAGTATAAAATTCAAAATGTAAATCATATCTTATTTAATACCTTCAAGTTTGTCATATTTACTGTTTCGCTTGGTTTCTAGATTTTTTTTCTCTATTCTTTTTGCCCTAGTGATTTGGTAGAAATTTCTTATTACTAATATTACCAATGACTGTTTTGGAGTTCTTAAAATACAATGACATATGCATCCAATTAAGCAAAGCAGCCTGGTTCTAATATCTTTCTCATTTATGTATTTATTGATCATTAGTATAAAGATTTTTACATCTTTTTTAAAAATCTATCCTCATGAAATGCCACTTGATTTTCTCATTCAGCAATTCATCATGGTAACTTTCTCATTAATAGTTGTAAATCTAACTTGCTCCCTTAAAATCTATGCAATAGTCAACACTACAGTATGCATCACTCTTCTATATTTCTCTATCATTTGACATTGAGAAAACATAGATTTTTACTAGAATTATATGCACATATATCTGCAATTCTACACATGTGCACACATATATAAACACATAAGCATATATATGTATAAGTATACATATCTCTCATGGCACTATGTTGATATATATGCACACGTTTATATGTATGATCTCCTTTTGTTTTAATATTTATGTGACATTGTCAAAAGTGGGAAGTTTCACTTGAATGTAGAATTGACAGTTGGAATTGAGTCAAGTCATGGAAACAGTCTGGGAAAAGACAAACATCCAATATCTCAGATAAATTAGAAGATTTTCAGTAAGTAGCAGTAAGGAAACCTAAGTACTGCTTTTCTGTACAAGGCTTTAAGCTATTTTATTTCTATGTAATCCAGGTGGCAAGTCCTTTGGTTTTAGGTTTTATAAGCTGCTTAGATTTGAAAAAAAAGTGGTTTCCATTTCCCCAAAGAAAACACACTTAGTAAAATAATCTCTCAGGCAGAACAACCACAATCTCCATAATTCGTAAATCCTAGACAATTCTTTTTTTTTTTTTTTTTTTTTGGTGCCAGGGAGTGAACTCAGGGTGCTTAACCACTGAGGAACATCCCCACGCCTTTTATTTTTTATTTAGAAATACGATCTCACTAACTTGCCTAGGGCCTTGCTAAGTTGCTCAGTCTGCTTTTGAACTCAGTATCTTTCTGCCTCAGCCTCCCCAGCTGCTGGGATTACAAGCATGCACCACTATGCCCAGCCCAAATTTTATTATTTGCTTTGGTTTAAATATTTCTACTATTTCAAATGTATTTTTTTTCTTAATACAGTTATTTTTGTAAAAGAAAACCTTTGAGGAAAATTGTGTTTGAGGAAGAAAAGGTTGAATGGGAAGAGCAGATAAATTTGTGGTAGACTTATACCTAGAACTCACATTTAGGTGAACAAAAAAGGAAAATGAATTGTTAAAGAAGTTCTGATTAGAGAACTGAAAGGACATGTTCAATAGTATACAGCCTGGGGAAAAGAGAGGGGAAAGGAGATTCCATAACATGAGGATCACTTCATCACCATAGAAGCTCAGAGAGATAGGTGGTGAGAGGGTTTCATGAAAGGAGGCTAAGAGGAAAAGAAAGACGATATTTATTATAGGTTCAAATAATATTTTGTTAGGTAATATCATTTACAGTATTGCATTTACATTATTGAGCTCTATAATGTTGTCAGAAACTACTTAATTCTCACAACCATGGAATAACTGCTAAGGATCCAATTTCAGATATAAAGTCATACATCTCCAAATGATTAAAGTCACAGTTCAGAGTAGGATTTTTCATACCCAACTTCGCAAACCTTCTATTATGGAAGAGTAAAGAAGGCACAAATAAAGAAATTAAATTTGTACACAGAAGAGAAGGGACTATTGAATGGAAATGGAAATCATGACTGATGTTGGAAAGTGATGTTATTATCAGAAATTATGAAGAGAATGTGGTAAGGATTAAACAGAGGATAAAAATTACAATCTAATTTATTTGGATGAGAAGGAAGAGTGAATGAGAGCTTATCTTATGTCAAATGACCCATAGCTTCTTTGTAAAGCAGGAGCAGAAATTAGGAGACTATATTGACCTCATATCTGCATCATCATTTAATGCCATCCAAAAAGATTTTCTCTCAGCCAAATGGAGATTTGATATATTAAGTTTCACATGTCTGGAAGAGTACTGGGAACTTTCTCATTAAGATTATACTCCCTAAAATCCAATTAATGGTTTTTTAAAGTTGGTTGTACAGTATTCTTCCTTACATTCATTATTCTGTAGATATTTCAATGGTTTCACTTTATTTATCGTGCTTCATATAAGCATTTGTTCAGTGTAGACAAAATGAAAATAATGAATGAATAAATCAGAATAAAAAAGCAGTTTAACTCACTGCAAACGTGATATACTTCTTCCATTTTCAAGCCAATATGTTAAAATTCAGCTTTTTCTTTAAAGTCAAATCAGATAAATTCACCAAGTGAAAATTAGGCATAAAGTATTTTTTAAACTATCATTTCTGCAATGATGAAGGAGATAGAAGAATCATACAGATAATCCCAATAGTAAAAGGAAGATATATATTTTAAAATATGTATCAGTCTACCAGAGTAATACAAATTGAATTAAAATGTAATTTTAAATGCACAATTTGGACTTCTCCATTCAAAGGTGAGGGATGCAGATAGATGATGTTTGGAAGATAGGGGCTCCTAATATGATTTCAACTCTGACACACATTTCAGAAGGGAATATAAAAACAAGAGCAAGAAAAGGTGACTTTTATCAGTTCAATTAATATATTCTAGAAAATACAGCACATGAACTTGTACCTTACCCATCCTCCCAAAAAATTTCTTTCATGCTGCAGACTTGGATTTTCCTCCCACCACTCCATTCTTCTTCTTGCTGGCACATCCTCTTCTGACCAACCTCTTACTATCAGAGTGCCTTAGAACTCCATTTTCAGTTATTTTGCTTCAATACTAATTGACAGTGGCAATTTCATTTAGTCTCATGATCTAAGTTTATATCCATTTTGATGTGCAATAGGACATATAAATCACAGTTCCCCCAATTAAGCTTCTGCCTTCTCCCATTTCCACATCTGCTTATGTCTAAAACCTGCTTTACTCAATCTCTTTAGTGCTGTTGGTAGTCAATCTATCCTTGAGTTGCTTAGACTGAAAATCTTGAAAATGCCTATGAGTCATCTTTTCCTTTACAACTACGCACACAGGTGGTCACAATTCATAAAATGTGATCATTCTCACCATTTCCATTAGTTCACTGGCATAACCAGGGGCATGTATCAGTGCTTGACACAGTGCCATTTGGAAAATATTGTGTGAATAAATGAACAAATGGATGAATATATTTGTAGAAGCATTGAACAAACAATGGAAATTGAAATGTTCACTGGGCTCTTAGGTAAATATCAAAAGCCAAAATGGATAATCGGCCATTTTTTTGGGGGGGGAGGATGTGAGAGGAAAGAGAAAATAGAGGTAAATTTTCAATGAAAAGTAAGTTAAGTTCATATTGTTAAACTTCTTATAATGATGAGAAATTTCAGTGACATGATGGGTACATAAGAAAATAATCTGGATTTGCAAGGAAGACATTAAACCACACTGAATTAAATCACAGCAAGAGTTGTCTAACCAAAGAGCTGAACCTACTATGAAAATAAATTTGCTCATTAAAATGGGAACTTTACAATTTTTGCCACTTTGAAAAATAATGTTCATTAAAATGTTTAAAATGTCAGCTAGTTCTTAGATAATTTTAATTAAAAACAATGACAAACACTTTTATTTTGCTTCATAGTCATCCCAATTAAAAACTGTCCAGTGTTTAGTGCAAAGTTTCCTACAACTTGTCCAAGGAATGTCAGAAAAATAACCCACAGCATTTTGTGTATTAATGCCTAAGAAAGTTCAATTAACCTCTCAAGGTTGTGTGCGCGTAAATACACATACACACACATACACACAAACAGGCAATACACTTTCTAAAAATTTTGATCCACTGTCAACATTAAACACATCAAATCATGTCTCACTCCTAGTAGAAGAATGCAAAGCAACTTTCTCAACTCATTTCTTTCAGTCTCTTATTAAACAAATAGTTTTTGTGGAACACTTGGGTCTAAAAGCATATCTCCATAGATTGCTTTGGAAATTACAAGTCAATATGGAGCTTCTTGAATATATAGAATAAGAGGCTAGAGAAACTGTGCACAATTATCTCCCCCAAAACCTTTTATGCTTTTTGGCACATATAACATATTCCAAAAATAAACATTTAAAAATCCTGGAAAGTTAGTAGGTATAATGATATATATACCTGCAAATATTGACATTTGTCTACTATTTATATTTAATGCCTCATACTGTCACTTTTTCAAGTATTTTTTCTAAGTAATGTCATTTAATTTTAAACAACTCTATAGCATAGGGCAGATATTTTTCTGATAACTAGTAAATATTAATTAACTTTTCCAAATCCACACAAAAGCCACAAAAAGTCAGACTTCTCTACTCTTTAAAATGAAGTCATGGTATTTCCTGTATGTTCTTTTGTGTTATAAGCAGTAAGAACTAAGAAAATGTTTTTAAACAAAGCATTTTAACATTACACTCTAACATAGTTTCTTCTCATGCTAGCAAAACAATTCAAGAGGAATATCTAAATCCAGTTTTGCCAGTAGAAAGTCATTATTTCATATATCTTTTACTATTTGCCTAGTATATTATTTATATACTATTATTTTAAATGTGAGATAAAATATACAGACCTATTTTCAACAATTTCCTTCCTGATAATTTTTCCTTCCCATATCCAGGTAGCCAAAGATTAGGAGGTGGATAGAGATAACTAATTCTTCCTTATTATACTGAATAATTATTTAAACCCATTTTTAAAGATAGTCAAATAATGTTGACTGTGAACATAGACTCAAACTTTTAAATGAGTTATCTCATTATTTTTCCTACAAATTCTAATAAGGTAAACAATTTTAATACTGTTATTTTGATGAGGATACTGAGGCTTATACAGTACAGTTATCTTTTCCAAGTTAAGTATTAAGACAAAGATAAAAGTGTCTTTATTAGTCCATTATTGATTGGGTTGTTTGTTTTTTAGGTCTTGAATTTTTTGAGTTCTTTATATAGTGTTCTATCTTGCGTGTGTGGCAAAAATTTGCTCCCAAAATGTAGACTCTCTGCTCACTTCATAAATTGTTTCTTTTGCTGAGAAGAAGCTTTTTAGTTTGCTTCTATTCCATTTATTAATTCTTTATTTTATTTATTGCTCTTTATGAATCTTGTTAAGGAAGTCAGGGCCTAATCCTACATGATGAATATTTGGGTGTACTTTTTTCTCTATTAGGCGAAGCGTCTCTGGACTAATTCCTAAGTCCTTGTTCCACTTTGAGTTGATTTTTTTGCAGAGTGAGAAACAGGGGTTTATTTTCATTTTGCTGCTTATGAATTTTCAGTTCTCCCAGCACCATTGATGAAGAGACTGTCTTTTCTCCAATGTATGTTTTTGGTGCCTTTGTCTAGTATGAGATAACTGCCAAAATATTTCTCAGAAGAAGATATACATTTGATCAACAAATATTTGAAAAAAATGTTCAACATCTCAAGTAATTAGAGAAATGCAAATCAAAACTATTCTAATATTTCATCTCACACCAGTCAGAATGGCATTTATCAAGAATACAAACAAGAATAAATAAAAGGATGTTGGTGAAAAGGCACACTCATACATTGCTGTTGGGAGTGAAAATTGGTGTAACCAATCTAGAAAGCAGTATGGAGATTCCTTAGAAAAGCTGGAATGGACTGACCATTTGACCCAGCTATCCCTCTCCTCTATACCCAAAGGACTTAAAGTCAGCATATAATTGTAATGCAGCAACATCATTGTTCATAGCAGTTCAATTCACAATAGCTAAACTGTGGAAGCAAACTAAGTGCCCTTTAATAAATGAATGGATCAAGAAACTGTGGTATATACACACAATGGATATTAAAAGAGAATAAAATTTTGGCATTTGCAGGTAAGTGGATGGAGTTTGAGAATATCATGCTAAGCAAAGTAAGCCAAACCCAAAAAACCAAAGGCTGAATGTTCTCTCTGATAAGTGGATGCAGATCCATAACAGGGACAGGGGAGGTAGGGGGAAAATAGAGGAATTTTTATGGGGCAAAGGGGAGGGAGTTTGGGGAATGTGCATGGGGGCAGAAAAGATGGTGGAATGAAATGGACATCATTACCTTAAGTACATGTATGACTGCATATATGGTGTGATGCTACATTGTGTACAATGAACCAAAATGCATTATATTGTCATATATACCTAATTATAATAAAGTAATTAATAAAAAAGACAAAGATAGAACAGAGGCAATCTGATTCTAAGGTATTTCTTTTAAGCTTATGCTTACCTAAGTTTTTTTGCATGTATATGTATGCCCTGCATGTAAGCACAAATATAATTAGCATCTGTGTGTACTTTCAGCCTTCTCTTCTTACTTATTTCCCAAATATGTACATATATTTGCAATTATGTATACAAAATATGTATATACAAATATATATGTATAGCTATGTGCACACATTTGTGTATATATATATATATATGTTTATATACATATGTGTATATATATGTGTATATATAAACTGTCTCATAATTTAGAACTTGTTACAAGCCTTAGAGGAGAGATACAAAATAATAATAATAATAATAATAATATTAATAATAATAACACTACTACTACTACTACTACTACTACTACTACTTATTTGGTAGTTCTGCAGCTCAACAATGAATCAATCAGAAAGACAGCTCTAATTAAACTTTCCTGGATTCCTTTTATGAAGTGGATAGGATCTGAAGGATAAATAAAGAATAAGATCTCCTTCCTTAGTCACTATTCACATTTAAGAAAACCCAACAATGTTCATGATCACATAAGTATGTGATACAGCATCCCTTTCTATTCTGCCCACATCAAGTCCTGGCATGCTGATACAAAATTCCCTTAGGTTGTGGAATGTGAAATTTAACAATAGTGGTGAGTTTTTAAACACAAAGACAGGTTTGACATTATCTGATGGGGTTGTCTGAGATCTCAAGGAGTGTGGTCGAACCGCAGATGTTAAGTAGTTAATGTCCTCCGAGCTCTTGGCAGGCGAAAACAAGCAAGAACAGCAGACTGTTATCAGGACATGCTTAGTTGACATGGTCAGACTTGCCATAAGTTCCTCCTTAGACTGTGGAAGTATTCCATGCCTTTCCCTTGTGGTGGAATTATTTTGGGGAATGTTCCTGTTATCTTATGCTTAGCTGCTAGTATAGATCTCGGATAAAGATTAAGGGTACAAATGTAAACATAGCATTTTTTTACAAAAAGATATTTTAGTATATTGTCTGCCTAACCTCCAGGTTGCATTCCACAGTTGGGAACCCACTGTAAACTATAAAATGCTGTGCTTGCAAATATTAAATGTCCTTAGCTGCACCAAGTTTTGGACTCCCTGTGTCTTTTCTTTCATCTTGATAGGCTCTTCAGTCCCTGTCAACAATCAACTGACTGGAGTCATGGACAGAAGCTGTATGAGTCTGATGTATTAAATATATCCAGGAAGACAAACTAAAGCTAAATTTAGTAAGTACCAAATGTAATCCGAAGGGACTACTGAAAAGTCGAGAAACCTATTGTGAAGTTCAATCAATTAATTAACTAATTAAACTTTAGTTTTTAACTTTAGTTTTATTAATTAATTTTTATTACTAAAAATATAGTAGAATTTAGATACTAAATATATATGGATTTTCAACTGACTAAGGTCTCTATATTTGCAATGACTTTTTCATACATGTAAAATACCCACCTTCATCCAATACTTATTATCACTTTGCTAGGTTATTCCAATGGCCCATCAACTAAAGATTACTCTATGCTAACTACCAGGATAATTATTTTGCTTTCCAAGAAGAGTTGTAAAGTAGTCCTCTTTAGGTCACCAACACATTTGCACTGAAATTAATAAGTGAGATGTGACATAGGAATACAGGCCTGCCAATTTTTACTTCAATTTCCAACATATATTTGAGGGCTACACACAATTAAGTGTATATTCAGGTGTGACAGATTAGAAGTATATATTTAGCTGTGAGACTACTTCAAGAATTCTGCTAAACATTATTAAGTAGGACCATTTTCCTTAACTCATTCCTGGGGAGTTTTTGTTTTCATCTACATGTCAAAGAATATCATTTGTGATATGAAATAAGAGTTTCAAAATTCAGCCCACTTCATTCATGACTGGTAAACCTAAGTACTTGTTATCTTCTGAATTAAGTACAAATGTCTTAGCCTGCCAACATTACTGACTGTACAACTAGTTAGCTTCCCACCTTCATCTCTTCTTGCTACTATATACATACCACATTCTATAAAGGTGATTGCCCACTATTCCCGAAACACAGGACAATGTTTTTCTTTTATGCCTTTGATTACACTGTTAGTTCTGTTTCTTCTCATTGTTTTTTTTTAATTTCTTACCTATTTTGAAAATCTTTCTCAAAATCACTTCTTTTTTTCTTTTTTAAAAATTTATTTATTTATTTGTTCTGATCAGTTATACATGACAGCAGAAGGCTCTTTGATTCATTGTACACAAATAAGCACAATTTTTCACTTCTCTGGTTGTACACAAAGTAGGGTCACACCATTTGTGCAATCATACTTGTACCTAGGGTCAAAATCACTTCTTCCAATTGTCTGTCCTGATCTCTATGATACTTTGTTCAGAATTCTCTTATTTATAAGTTTTATTTGGGCCTTTGGTTTATTCTCCGACTCTTAGGTCAGGTCCCTGAAAGGGTATTACACAGCCTTCCAGGGAGCCTCTTGCATTGTATAATGCAAGGCCTAAGTAATTGAGAAACTCTTTGTGTTTCCCAATAAGCATCAATTGTGCCTCTCATCTTCTCCACTCCCAAACAGATGCTACTCATAATTGCCTGGCAATCACCAAGAGGGATTTCAGACCAAGTGAACTTTTAATCATAGGCTGGATCTCCTGTTAACTCACCTGTGAACTCAAAAGGCGGATTTGGCCTTCATTTTAGCAGGGGAGAAATCCTCTTTCTTTTAGCTTCCCATGGGTCTTTGGCACTCTTTTGAACAGTGATCTTTAAATTGTAGCCTCATCTCAGCTGCCGTGAGCACAGAACATGCCCTCAAATTACAAGCCTATTTGTGCTGGTTGGCAAGTACATTTGCTAGCATTAATGTCAATGATTTTAATTAGTTCTTAGAACTTCTCTTTCACCAATAGTAAAATTATTAGCTGCAATCTGCAAATGAAAATGATCACAATGTTTCCCATACTCCTACATAATAGTGCTTTCATTATCTACCCCAGAAAACCACTTATTATTTCCTTTTTTATTTTAGTCTTTCTTTTCTCTTTTTCTGTTTGCCTCACAACCTGTGGAAACTCTAACAATGTGGACATTCTTCTCACACTGATAGCAGGGTGAATTCAGGTCCATTTTCTTCTTTCCTAGGGTGTTTCTGGGTAGCTCAGAATATAAAACACAATCAAAAGTAAATACATGAGTGAATAAATCATGAAAACTTTCTTTGGAACTCATGGAAATTTTGTATTGGAGGCCAGAAAATAAAGAATACTTTCAACCACCATCCTCTAGATGATTTCGAATTAGTTTTTCCATTTAAGAAAATTCTTTGCATACCCAGTTTAATTTTTAATGTCATTTTAATATTTTATTAAAGTCTTGTGGGTTTAAAATCTCAAGAAAACTTTTTAGAGAAGTTTATTTACCTTTGAGACAAAAGAAACAATTGCAAATGATTACCCTAAACAAGCTAAATGTGGGATCAGAAGATTGGTGTGCCCTATATACCAAGGTCTCAGATGAACCTATGCTTTAGGTTAATTTAATAATTAAGTGACTGAACATTGAATTCATCATTTAATATCATTGAATAAAAAGTCTAATTTCTGAGGACTTAGTTTTTAAGCTCAGTTAAAAGTATTTTAAATGAAGCCATACAACAAACATGGTTTGCTTAAATAAGTTAAACTATCCCAAAGTCCCTGAACCTG
Organism: Ictidomys tridecemlineatus; assembly: GCF_052094955.1. Classification (NCBI taxonomy): domain Eukaryota; kingdom Metazoa; phylum Chordata; class Mammalia; order Rodentia; family Sciuridae; genus Ictidomys; species Ictidomys tridecemlineatus. Next base: position 80,482,033 of record NC_135485.1, on the reverse strand, counting down.
ACATTTAATTTGATTTATCTTTTTTATTATAGTACAACAATATCATAAAGTTATTTGTAGCATTAGAGATTATTTAAAGGGCTGTCAAATCATATCACTTATAGCAAACTTGGGTAGGGGTACACATAGATATTTAAACATTCTTGAGAAAATATGTTATAACCATAACTAGGACTGTTCTAACCACATAAAGATTATTATGCAAAATATTACCTTTTTTTCTTGATATTTTTATTTTCAAAGATTATTAACACATGTGGATATGTATATGTGTGAATATGTGCCACTGTTTTATACTAGTTTGTATTTAAAACACATTCAATTCCTGAAGAAATTTAAGTGACTTACTCAAGGTCAATAGCTAATTATTGAAAGAGAAAGGACTAGAACCAAACGCTACTGATTCATTTTTTGGTTTTTCTCCCACCATAATATTGCTGTTACAACAAGATATTATGTACAACCAGTAAGATGATAGTATTAATTAAATTAATATATATATGTTAGGTGGCTTCTTTATGAGAAAAATGCTAAACCAAAGGAAGGATATGAAGGGAAATTTGTTGATGATCACACAGAGGATGTTGATGCAGATGCTCAAGAGGGAAAGGCAAACATGATCTAAATATACTGGTTCCAGTTAGGACAAACAAGGAGACAGGCAGGAAATGGAAAATAAGAATGAGCACTTGAACAGGTCTACTGGAGTTCCTCAAACATAGTTTGGGCTGTGTGGTTTGCATGTCTTAATTTATCTTATTCTCTACAAGGCTGATGAAGTAAGAGTGTTTGCAGTTACATTTGCAGACAATTGTAACTGAGGCAATCGGTTGAGATCACTTAGAGTTATTAAGAAGAATCACATAGCATGGAGAGAATGATGCTATTCTTCAACTAACTCACTTATACATCAAAGCCATGCTCTTTTAATATTTACAAATATTAATTATAAAGTGAACAAGTATTTTGATGCTCTAAAACACCCAGAAATTTTTCAGAAAAAAAAAATAGGACAAATGAAGATAATTTGTTGTTATCATTTCTTTTTAAAATTCATTGCATTGGAGAGAATTTAAAACAGATAACTAGAAAAGACTCTAAAATCCCTCTCTTTATCTGGGTAAAACTCATTTTTTCAATCTTTATCTTTTATTTCTTTAATGAGTAATTATGCCATTGTGCTAATTAAACATCAGACAAAACAAAAAATGAATTTGAGCACTGTGTGAGTCCTTCTATATATCTAGTAATGTGCCAGATACCTTCAAATACATTACATTATTAAATCTTCAGAGACATTGCAAGCTGTATCATATTTTCAGCAAATCCAAAAAACTTATCATGATAAATACAGTCTAACGCTAGTGAGAACAACTATCTTTTACTTACTCATTGATAAGAAAAGTTAACTGGTTCTATTTGTCCTCAGAACTATTTGGATACTTTAGGGTATAGCAGTGTATCAGGGACTCAATAATAGTCATCAGTGCCAGAAAATTAAACACATAGTAACCTGGTCAGCCTTAGAGAGCCAAGGAATATGCTCTACTCCTGCTACCATGGCCATATTTTCAGTGGTACTAACTCATGAAGCCTGACAGTGCTGGAAAAGATGCTGAAAAGAAACCCATGGAGTCATCTGCAACATTGTGCACACAGTGAGGGCTTCAGTAAGCACTTCATATGGGACACTTGTGGTCTGATTCTGGGTCATTCTTATATGCTTATGTGCATATTTCTTTTCCAAATCGTTTTATCAGTGATTTATCTCCTCCCTCAATCTCTCTTTCATTGTTCCAGTTACTTGACAACTTTGACACAGTATTAGAAGATAGTAAATCTTCAGGACAGGATATCTCTTTGATCAGGCAGAGTGGTCACACACTTGGCTGTGATGTACTAATGTATTTGACTACAGGGAACTATGTTGGGCTCCCCTGAGTTTGTTACAATGTATATAATGTATGCACTGGGTTAGTTCCAAAAGTATTAAACATTTCACTTTTGAAATAATTTGAGCTCCAAGGGTTGTGAATAGTGATTGTGAGGTCGTATCAGTTTTTCATTTTAAGTCTAGGAATTCTGATTTCTTTGGTATGAATGATTGCGTTGCTCTTAAAAGATGTTCTCTAGCCTTTCCTTTCTCTTCTTTAGCCACCTCCTTCTTTCTGTTTTCTCTTTAAGGATTTTCTTGTGAAAAGTACAAAGGAATTAATCATCAGATATTGCATTATGGAGCAAATTTGGTTATAAAAATTTTACATCCAAGCACGGTTTATAAGACCAGGGAAATAGTTTACAAAATTTAGAGGGAAACCCACTTGAATTTATAAATAACTAGATAAGACTGGGGATTCGTATATTTAATTATGCAAGCTGCCATCTGATATATTATTCAAACAGTTATTAAAATTTTCAAATTAAGTTTCATAGGAAGTTATCTTGATGCCGATACACACAGTCTTTGTTGATGGCTATGTACGACTTTTTATATGTACATTTTTAAGTATATTGAGTTTTCATCTCTTCTTGTTTCCTTCTATAATGCTAATAAAATCACTGGAATGAGTTTCTCTGATTAAGCCTTCAGTGTAAACAATAATGTTTATGTCATGACAATTTCAAATTGAGTACTAATTTGACAAAAAAGTTTGTTTTGTATCAAATTAATTAATAAATGATTTGTAATGCACAGTTGGAGGAATTTACCCTTTAAATTAAAGATAAGAGCTGGATGTGGTGGCACATGACTATAACCCCAGCTGCTTAGGAGGCTGAGGCAGGAGGATCACAGTTTCAAAGCCAGCCTCAGCAAACTTAGCAAGGTCTTAAGTAGCTTAGTGAGATCCTGTCTCAAAATAAGATAAATAAATAAATAAATAAAAGTCAAAAAGGGCTGGGAGTGTGAATCAGTGGTTAAGCACCCCTGGGTTCAATCCATGATACAAAGAACAAAAAACAAAACAAAACGAAACACTTAGAAAAACATTTATTGCCTAAGGAAATCTAAAGAAATTACTATTAAAATAATAATTTTTTACAGTGGAAAAAAATATATATATATAATTTCTAAATGTAATTCTTTTACACATTCTATAAACATAGGAAGCACCTAATTTGTGAAAGACAAACCTATAAGTACTGAGGACATATTAATAATCAGAAAAGGATCTCTGCCTTCATTCTAAGCAATTCAGGTGAGTGAAAAAGCAGTTGATAAAGAGAATGAAGAGCAAGTATTCAAATTTCCCTCAATTGAAATAAAGAAAGTCTGTGCCATGCTGTACCAATGTCATTCAGTGACAGGCACTAGTTTAAAGGTTTTTAGCATACATTAATAACTGTTAGTAAGCAATAATTACAAGAAAGAAGCATATGTTCTTCTCCATTTCATCAATGTAGATGAATATATAGAAATTTATTTTAAGCTGAAATAATCTCTAAGCCAGGCTGAGCACTAGACAGTGTTATGTCATGAGTGGATTTGGTACCAAAGAAGTTCCAGTTATAAACAGCTTGAAACAATGTCACTATTCCTGAGTGAACCTAGAGACATTAAAACTGACATTCAGGGAGGTTTACTTTAAACATTTTTCTCTTTGTTTTAGTATTAGTTAGTCAAACAAGGCAGCAGGATCCCACAACAGGCAGCCATTTAGAAAGATCAGATTAATATCACCTGGGCTGGAAGAGATCTTGAAAATGACCCATCTCCAGTCTTGAGGGTTTAGTGGCTTGTCAGATACCACTGCTTCTCAGCCTCAGCTCTCTGCTGTGTTCTTGCTGAGACAGCCATGGGAGTGTCAGAAAGAGACCCTCCTGTTCTGCCTCCTGGTATTCCTTCTGGTCATCTCTTGTCTCTGTCTTGATTCTGTCCCATTCGTCCCACACTCTCAACCCCACACACTTTTGTCCTTTGCTTCCAAAATATTTCTTTTCTTCCAATATTTTTTTTTCAAAGACAGTGTTTTATACTTGTACCTTTTGTAATTACTGCTCAAAATGGAAAGAATAAGGAGAATGAGAGAAGAGAGAAACCTGAGATGATGATAATGACTAGTGCTGGGCTGGAAAGGAGAGTGGGCTCTGGTGTCTACCATATTAATTATCACATAGAGGGAGAGAGAGTGATAGAGATATGAGGGGAGGGGGTGGAGGAAGGACAGAAGATAGGAGGGAGACATTATGTGCATCCAGGCATTTTAGAAAGAGCAGGAGGAAGAGACAGAAGAACAAGAGACCAGTTTGTTGAAATGCAATAGTAATTTTTTTAAAAAAAGAGCAATACATTGTTATTAATATTGAGTTATCAAATAAAATTTTGAATCTCAATGGGAAATTCAGCAGGTTTAGAACCAAGGAAGTTTGGATTATTTTATCTGAAATTTATCACTATTTTCTCATGTTGGAATGCAAAGCCAGAGGACAATTATAAAGTACCTATGGGACATCAGAAGGCCTTGAATAAATTTGAAAAGCTTTCAAAACCAATCTCTTTGTCACCTGAATCAAAGGACCTGAATTACTTTCTTAAGGACAATGTAGAACAATTTTGTCAAATGAAACAGCTCATGTTTTTCTCAATGTCAGAAAAGAACCATGATTTTATGAAGTCATTTCTGTTTAAATTGTGACATAAATCAAATAGATGAGACTTGCTAAAGTCTTTATTGTTTTCATTAAATTTTTTATTTAGTGAAAAAGTTACATTAGCCAATTAGTGAATTTATAATTAAATTCCAGATTATGAAAACATTTTTTGTCCTAGCAATCATTTTCAGAACCTGTATCAATCAAATTCTTCTTAATCCACATAATTACAGTTCAAAGAGACTATCTTCCTCTTTGCTTAGCACCATATATCATCACAACTTAACGCTGCATCTTAGTAATTGCGGAATCCATTTCTCATTGTTTCATTTCACATCACAAGTCTTTCAATATTCCTCCAGGCTTTGGATTTCTACTTAGTTTCCAAAGCAAAGAGCTTTTGATCAACTGCACAACTCTTTTTACTTTTTAAAATCCTGTCAATGAGAAGAATCAGAACACAGTAACATTATTGGTTATTCACTGACCGAAGAGGGTGAAAATGGTTTCTCTGAGAATCTGACTAAAGGCATAAATGGGCACTTATTATTTTATGAAGAAACCACTACATGTTTGTTTACAAAACTTTGTTTTAATGTGTGTTTTTTATTTTACTGTTTTAATTTCAGAAGATAATTTAAAGTTCGATAAGAATCATATATTTGAGATTTTTGTTAATAAAAAACTGGGTGTTAAAACTTATAAATAACCTGACTGAGTCTGGTGGGATCACACATGCCTGTAGTCTCAGTAACTCAGGAGTCTAAGGCAGGAGCATCACAAGTTTGAGGCCAGCCTTGACAACTCAGTCAGATCCTGTCTCAATAATAATAATAACAACAACCACCACCACCACCACCACCTGACCCATTTGGACCAAGAGGAATAAAAGTCAATTTATTGTATGTACCTTGAACCTCCATGATGGAGGGAAAAACTCAGTCAGGACAGGCACTCTTGAATTTGTAGTTATCATGCTTCCTACTTGGGAGTGTGCCCTACCGATATACTGAGTGACATGAGCAGATCCCAGACCCAGTTGTACACTGCAGCACATCTGAAGAGCCACTGGAGTTCAGTGAATGACTCTGTGTTTCCAATTACCAACAGTGGGAAGTGATGTCATCAGTGGCTCATGGGAAGAAGCCCTAGAATAATAACGGCATTAACCAGGAGGGTTTTCTTGATCTAGAACATGTATTCTGTATCAAATAATTATATATCTTTTTGAAAATTACCACCAGGTGTGCTACCAGATCCTGGAAGAGACAGAGATGTGCGACCACAGGACACCAAGTGACCATGCAGCTGGAGCTACCAGTCAGGCAGAAGACAGACTGGCTGAGTGACAATGTTCTATGGGACTCGCAGCAATGGTCTTTAAGTTGGAAATGAGAAGATGAAGAATTGTCAATCATAAAAGGTTTGGGCCCTTATGTCGTCTGCTAGTGAGATCCAAGTGACCTTCCCTTGAAACAAAACTATGACTGCATGTTGAATACCATCAGAGAGCTGAGAGAGCATGGGAAATGGAGCTTACTTCACAGAAGGGTCTCACAGAGTGCAGAGGAAGGCTGAAATGGGTGGCCGGTGCAGTCCAGTCTTTGCCTGAGGCATGGCCTTGAAATAGAGTGGGGAAGAAAAAAAATCCTCCATTTGCGCATAGTTTCAAGAAGTAGTCTACCTTGTACTGAGAGAAAAACAGCCTGAGGTTATATGTCAAATTACTACAGGCTAAAATACCACCCCGTTGAGTAGAAGACTGGAAAGTAAAAGATAGGAAGGTTGCACCTTAAAAAATTCTGGGGTCAACCCAGCAACTCAGGAGGGTGAGGCAGGAAGATCACGGGTTTAAAGCCAACCTCAGCAAAAGTGAGGCACTAAGCAACTCAGTGAGACCCTGTCTCTAAATAAAATTTAAAATAGGGCTGGGGATGTGGATTAGTGGCTGGGTGCCCCTTGAGTTTAATCCCTAGTATCCCCCCAGAAAAACTGGCGTCAAAACAGGTTTAGTCAATGAGAGTGGGCTGGAAGTGAAAGCCTCCGAAATGCATCAGGCTTCTGCCATGCAGGAGGCATGGAACAACCTGACAGAGCCAGAGGACTCAGGCAGATAAGGCCATCGATTCTGTCACTGAGCACTCCCCCCCTCCCACAACCAGCACCTGACTGAAAGAGCATAAATAGGGCACAGGTGAAGGTTCGCCTTTGTCCCCCACCTGGCTCTTATCTCTCAAGGGTGATCTAAATGCTGTCACTGCAATTTCCAGATTTGCCAACAACAAAGAGCAAATGTCAAGGAAGTAATGCGTTCCCAGGACAGCAGATGTCAAGGAAAGTGATCCTTGGGGACCAACTGATCTTCCTGGACCCCTCCTATTCAGGAAGGATGCTGATTCATTCTGGTAGGAATGGAGGCTTGCACCTGGCCTTCCTGCCGGGTATCTGTCTGTCTCTATCTGAAGGCTCACAGTGTGATTGGTTCACAAGCACAAGATCCCCATAGCCCAGTCCTGACCAAGAGGACGTGTATTGCAATGGAGATGGACTATGGGCCCCTAGTTAAGGCATCCATTGGTTGTGACAGAGGCTGCACTAATCAGAAAAGCATTGGGACAGCCTGCTAAAGGGACAGTCGAGTGTCAGATCAGAGGCAATACATTATGAGAATACAGCAGCATCTTCACACATGAACTTTAAATCAGGGCTTTTTATATGATGTCAATTCTCCAATAAGTAGAATACATGAGTCTGAGACCAAAATGTGGAAGCAAAAATGACTTTTCCTCCCTTTCCTCCCAGTGATCTGGTTCTGAAATTTGCACATCACATCCCAGACAATCTGGACTCCTTGAGCTTTGATTCCAAAGAGCAAGCATTTCACACAGAGCACTGGACTCTTCTCTTTATTGTCCACAAATAGTCTGAAAAACTGCTTTTGCTCACAGAACTATATCCCCTCATAGCTACCAGGGCAATCTAGGCAGAATTGCTGCTCCATTCATCTATATTATTCAGCACATACATGTTTCACTCACACATAAATGAGTTATTACAAAGAGTTAACATTTAGTGGACATTTATTATATGTCAAATAATGTGCTGAATATTTTTCATAAGATTCTATTTTACAGGTATCAAAAACACATGGTTTCAAAAACACATTGTTAAAAAAGTGTCACAGCCAAGACCAGACCCATTGTCCACTTCCAGATTGTGCAATGTTTCTTTTTATAGAGTTTGAATGAATGTATATAGATGTTTATATATGAATAATCTAATCCCTGTGTCTGTAGGGCTGTAGAGAGGCATGGTCATTAGAACACAGAGGGCAGGCAGAATTTTAAATATGCATTTGGATTATGAAAAGAGTGTTTGTGGACTATAGGTTTGTGGCAGTGATTGCTTGTTACACCCTATTTTTATGACTCCTCAACCGATTATCTCCAATTTTGTTTGTAGGAATATGTAATAGGTAGTGAACATGAAAAAGCTCGGAATGAGAGGGGAAAGAAAGAAGCATTCAGAGTTCAGTGAGGTAGTATTTTACAGATGTGGGGCTGCCATATCTCCTATCACAAGTGCCCCTTACATCCCATGAGCTTGACACTCTTTGCATCAGGTCCTGAAGTCATAAATCTGAGTGATTCTTTGTGATTGTCTTGATGAACAGAACGTGCTAGAATTTATGTTATTTGAGTTCCAAGGAGATCATAAACAGATAAACTGCCATTTACTTCTCTTTTGTTCTCTTGTGAAATTTGCTTCTGGAAACCAACTGCTCTGCTCTGAGCATGTCCAGTCAGGCCATGTGCCCTTCTCCACCACTTTCAGACACCCCCCTCCAGCTAAAGTCGCTTAGCATTTTCTACTTTGTGAGTGAGTCACTTGAAAGTGAACCTTCCAGTCCCTGTTGAAACTGCCTGGAATACTACTATAAAAATACTGTTATATGGAACAGAGATGAGACATTTCAACACACACACACACACACACACACACACACACACTTTGAAAACACAGTTTAAAATTAACAATCATTTATTCAAAGTAGGAAGCAACATTACCATTAACATGTTTAAACAAAAGGTAAGTATGAATGAATTTGTATGTGCAAGACTCTGAGTTGATTCCCCAGCAATGCAAAAACATCAAAACCAAAACAAAAAAAAAATCAATGCCTTTCATAAATTGGTTTTTGATGTTTTGTGAAGAGAAAATCCAGGATCCAAAATGTTTTTTCTTTCTGTCTCCAAGATACATATTTTTTTGTGTAGGTTTTTGTTCAAATTTTGTTCAGGAAGTCGGTCAGGAATCTGACTCCATTATCACTTCCAAGGGTGAAGCCTCATCAATCCAGGATAATCCCATTACTTTGATACAGAGATTGGTTCAGAAATTGGTTTGTGACAGTTCACACATATGTGATGCTAAGGAAGTTTTGCCAAAAACTATATTAGGAAGGAAGTCTTACAGTTTGAGCCCCAGAGGAAGAAATTTTCCCCACATCTGGACAGTTTAATATGTGGAAAGTCTGGAACTGCTTTCTCCATTTCAAGTTGAGAATGACACATTCACAGAATAGAGGTCCAGTAAAGAATTCATACAGTGAATCAGGCTTAGGCCAGAACCAAAGCCTTCCCCATTTACATGGACTTCCAGCTACATGAGCCAATCAATGTCCTACTTATCACTTGTTCCCCACAAATAGAAAATTCAATAACATGTGTTCATTTTATAAGGGAATAATCTGAAATAAGGAGGAAAACAAGGAGGCCAGAATTAGTTATAGTATCACAGAGGACAGGATTTGTGAACAAATGTTATCTTTTTTTAAAGTCATAATTTTTAAAATAAATGTTTCTATTTCCTAATCTCCTATAATGCTTTTCTAAAGTGTTTAAAAGTAATCTATGAATAAGAAAACTCAGATCTTCTTTCATTGCCTAAAACTGTCTCAGAGGCTGAGTAGAAACTTATTTTTCTAAAACTTGTCAGTGTATTAGGGATCATAAAGAGAGTGCTCCCTGGATCTGACTGGGGGCTGATGTTGTAGCAACCCTGCATCACATAACAAAGATTTTGTTTGTAGTGATGGGGATCCCTGAACCTAATTTCCTGCCCAGTTTTTCTACCTATCAGAGCAAAGACCTGTGTCCAGTAGCCTACTCAATTGATTCAAACTCTTCAAAGAAGTCAATTATTCCCATAAGCTGAGTTTTATTCTTTCTGATAATAGTTATCCACATGATCCTTTATGTATCAAACAAAATCTTATCTTTAGTCTTATACTAGACTTTTGCAATTTGTTCTTTTGGGAAAAAAGTTGGTCACAAGTTTTACTAATATGTGGAGTCAGTAGGCAAAAAAATAATTAAATTATTTGTAAAATTTGGTAGCTAAATTTTAAATAGCAGATGCTGTTTAAAGGTATGCTAAATTTTATCCTAATATAGTTTGCTGGTTGTTATTTTTATGTGTGGGAAAAGGGAATTATAATAGTTGGGAAATTACTTATCCTTCTGCAAGGATTTCATTGGTGCTAGGTGAATATAAAATTTACTCCATAAAAGAATTAAACTTTAAAAGTCAAAAATTATTGCCAATAAACCATAATTATGTTCTCTATGTTTTATATTAGGAAAGAGCTTCCGAGGAACACAATGATCACCAATTCAGTGGTACCAAGTATACATTCATGGCCGTGAAGGAATGTTGAAAGTTGCTTCTTGACATTGACAATAGGACTTGATGGACATATGAGCAACTTATGTGTAATGGATTAGAAACCATTGACTACATACCTCATGATTACTAATTAGAGGTAAAATATCAGAAATTGTGCCCTTCTCTTATGGAAAATGCCTTTAAAATAATACATAAGGTTAATAATGTATTTTGTACTTTAGTGAGACTGATTAACATATTTTAAAATTGGGGGAATATTTTAAGTATCTATGAATATCAGGATATTGCCATGTATCTTTCATATTACTAGGCTCACTGGTGATCTGCAGTCTTAGTTTGCTTAGTCCCTTGGCACTAGAGGTTGGCTCTTGGATGTCTCCTAGAGGCTCAGTTGTTAAGGGCTTGGTCCCTGGGGGCTGGTGAAACATGTCAGAGTTGAGTAACAGGTCTTTAGGTCACTTTGCCTGGAAGGGCAAAGTAGGACCCCAGCTCCTTCTCCTCTCCTTTGTTTCCTGGCTGTGGCTTGAATGGTTTTGCTCTGCCACATGCTCTTGCCATAATCCAAAAGCTACAGACCCAAGCAACTTCCAAAACCATGAGCCAAATTTAACCTTTCCTTTTAATAAGTTATCCTAAGTAACTGTTATAGCTGAGCTAACACCTGTCATGAAAATGCATTCTGCTTAAACAATACTAGGGTTTATGAATTTTTTTACTTTAAAGGTTAAATACATTCACTAAAGTATTACTTTGATGTTGTAAGTAATTGCTCTTTCAATTTATATCTATATTTTTTATATTGTATTTTATATTTCATAATATATTATATATATTATATTTATTTTTATATTAATTTACATTTATATTTTAGGTAAATGGAAATTTTAAATGACTGGCAATAGAAAAGAAACTTGTTACTTGCTCTGTTTTAGCATTCTCACAGGGCATGGAGTCCAGGCTAGATTATGCCATAGATGGAAGTTTTAGGGCGTGGGCTACATCTTGAAAGTGGCTGTGAGGTTAGAGTGAAGGACCCCTTGGGGTTGTATGATCTTCTGTTTTAGGAAACCAGAGAAGGAGTAATTATTATTCAGAGCTACACAGCCAGTCACCTGTAGATATTTTCTCAAAATATACAGTCTTAACATTTACCCATAAATCCTGATAATTTCTGAATGAGATGAAGATTGTTGGAAGATAGTAGTAGAGTATAGGAAGATAAAATAAAAATCCTTTCAGATATGTGCAACATTCTGATATTCACTTTATCTTTTGCAATTTCATAAGTACTGACCTTCATGACAAATGCCTTCTTTAATTAATTCTTACTGCACATAACATGAACTAGAAAGAGGTAAAAATTATTCTTGCAATATTGAGTGCACATAAAATAAGGCTGGAGTCTTCTGCCTGTTGTTTGTCTTACCTATTATATAGTCATCCAAATATGAACAAATTTTACTCATTTAATATAAAATTACTTATCCATTAAAATTTGCTTGCACCAGTTGAAAAAGCAATGACACTGCTAACTGTAAATATTTGTGTATTATTGTTTTTATAACAATGTAATAGTTTTTACAATATTGGCATATAGTTTTGAAAGCAGAATGTATGATTTTGTTTCCTTTAATTTGCAGATAACTTTTCTGAGAACGATCTACATTAGAAGCAGTGGTGTTTCTTAAAGTGGCAGAAACTACAGCAGCTAAACAAAAGCAAATAAATACAATAGGATTAATCTAATCTGACTATTATAAAATTATATTTTATTTTAAGACAGATTTAGATTTAAAACCTCAGAATCTGGCTGTGGTACTATTATGCATCCATACTTTAAATACATCATTTATCAAATGTATCATACTTTCTCTGAAAAAAATCCCTTGGCCTCCCAAACCTTGATTATAATTATTTTTTAATCAAACAAGAAGTTAAAATCCTTTGATATCTATTGTTTACCCCATCTCTTTCTTTTTCTTTCTTCCTTTCTCATGGCCCCAAACTTCAACCATAACCCTTTGTATGTTTACTAAACATTCCTGAAAAAAGTCTTATTGATCAACCATCATAGTTCCCCTTTTTTCTATCTTGGAATAAAGAAATTCATTCAACCTGGTAGTCTTGTGCATATATATATATATATATATATATATATATATATATACATATTTACATTTAATTTGTTATATATGATAGCAGAATGCATTACAATTCATATTACACATTAGAGCACAATTTTTCATATCTCTGGTTGTACACAAAGTAGAGTCACACCATTCATGTCCTCATACATTTACTTAGGGTAATGATTTCTGTCTCCTTCCACCATCTTTCCTACCCACATGTCCTCTCCCAATCCCTCTCACCACTTTGCTCAATCTAAAGTTCTTCCTCCCACTTCCCTCCCCCAACCAATTATGAATTAGCACCCTTAAATCAGAAAACATTTGGCATTTGTGCTTTTGGGATTGGTTAAATTCACTTCACATTATATTCTCCAACTCAATCCATTTACCTGCAAAATGCATGATTTTATTCCCTTTTAATGCTGAATAATATCCCATTGTGTATATATGTCACGTTCTCTTTATCCATTCATCTAGTGAAGAGCATCTAGGTTGCTTCCATAGTTTGTGAATTGTGCTGCTATGAACATTGATGTGGCTGTGTCTCTGTAGTATGCTGTTTTTAAGTCCTTTGGGTATAGACCAAGGAGAGGGATAGTTGGGTCAAATGGTGGTTCCATTCCCAATTTTCCAAGAAATATCCATACTACTTTCCATATTGGATGCATCAATTTGCAGTCCCACAAGCAATGTTTGAGTGTGCCATTTTCCCCACATCCTTGCCAACACTTGTTGTTGTTTGTATTCTTAATAGCTGCCATTCTGACTGGTGTGAGATGAAATCTTACAGTAGTTTTGATTTGCATTTCTTCAATTGCTAGAGATGTTGAACATTTTTTATATATTTGTTGATTGTATAACTTCTACTGAGAAGTGTCTCTTCAGTTCCTTGGCCCATTTATTAATTGGGTTGTTTTTTTTGGTGTTAGGATTTTTTAGTTATCTTATATCCTAAAGATTAGTGATCTATCTAGTGTGCATGTGGCAAAAATTTGTTCCCAAATTGTAGGTTCTATATTCATCTCACTGATTGTTTCTTTCGCTGAGAAAAAGCTTTTTAGTTTGAATCCATCCCATTTATTAATTCTTGATTTTAATTCTTGCACTATAGGACTCTTATTAAGGAAGCTGGGGCCTCGTCAGACATGATGGAGATTTGGGCCTACTTTTTCTTCTAATAGAGACAGTGTCTGTGGTTTTAACTCGTAGGTCCTTGATCCATTTTGAGTTGAGTTTTGTGCAGCATGAGAGATGGGAGATATTCTTTTCAGAATCTCTATCTCTTTCTTGAGGTAATTTTTTTACTTCCTATATTTTCTCCCTTTTCTGTTTATTGGTGTCATCAATGGTTGCCTGTATTTGCTCTCTTATCTCTTCGTTAGAGTGATCATTTTTTTTTCTGTCTGTATTTGCTCACTTAGGTCATTCTTAATTCACAGATTGTTTTTAATTGTGAACATTCTGAACTCCTTCTCTGACATTCCATCAACTGCTCTGTCCATGGGTTCTGTTATTGTAGCATCCTGGTTTGTTTGGGGCACTTTATTCCCTGTTTATTTTTTTTTTCATGTTGTCTATGTGATTTCCTTTCTTGCAATGTGGTTCTGAGTTATTACAGTTTCTACCTATAATCTTGTGGTATTTGTGCAGATTACCTGTATCTCATCTTGGTGTTAGGCTTCCAGACCCTGCCAGTGTCCCAGGATGGTGGCTATTGCAACTATAGGTGGTGGCAGCAATAGTAGGAGGTAAGTCTAGATAGCAGTAGAAGTGCCCCAAGATGGATGCAACATCTTTCAAAGATGGGGCTGAAAGGGTAGGACTTACACTGGCTTTGGGATACCTGATCCAAGATATAGCTTCTTCAAGACCCTGTCTGTTGTCCCAAGGTAGAGGCTACTGCATGGGGAGGGCTATGGGGATGGCTGCAGTACCTCCAGATGGAAGTTTGTTAGACCTGGGCTCCAAGATGGTGGTGTTGGTTTGAGCAGACCCAGGCCTAACCTTGGTTCTGGCTCCCACCCAGGTTGGAGAGGTTGGGCAGGGCTGAGATTTGATGGGCTCTGCCAGTAGCAGATGGACCTGGGCCTGCCCTGGGCCCTGGCTCCTATGCAGGTTGGTGAGGCAGATCTCTTGTTCCATTATAAATTCAAGGGTTGTAACTTCAGTTAGGTCTTTAGATACCTTTTCTTTCTATATTGGATTTTATCTTTTACAATGAACATCTTCATGCTTCATAAGGGCAACAGGGTACTGCACTAATTCTCATAATGATTACACAAAAAGAAATGCTCTTTCTTCAACTTTTTAATGTTTCCAAATTGATACAACTTTTTATGTATTTACTGTATGGAATATGTTTTTAAAAATCCAGCCTTTTTGAAATACATAATAGACTTTGGGATGATCAAATCAAGCTACTTAGCATACACATTAGACATATGAAACCATTTTTTCTAAACCTGGATTTTAGTATTTAAAATTCTAGTCTATGGCAATGATCAAGAACACAATATATAAGACACAGTAAAGATAAAGCAATAAAAAGATGTAGGCAGAAACTAGAGTGACACATCTAGAAGCCAGATGCAAAGAATTGCTGCCAGCCACCAGCAGCTTGGAGAGAGGTGTGGCGCTTACTACCTCAGAGCTTTTGGAAGGAACCAACCCTGATGAAATCTTGATTCCAGACTGGGACCTCCAGAACTGTGATAGAACAAATTTCTATCGTTTTAAGCCATCAAGTTTGTGGTAATTTATTATGGCAGCCCTAGCAAACTAATACAATCTCTATAATTTTGACATTTTGAGAATGTTATATAATTGGAATCATAGAGCACCTGACCTTTTGAGATTGACTTTTTTTTTTAACTTGGCATAATCCCCTACAGATTCCACCCAAGTTGTTATGTTTGAAATAGTTCATTTTACTATAGAACAGTTTATTAATAATTCACCTATTGAAGAACATCCAGGTGGTTTCCCATATTTGGCTATTACAAATAAAGATGATATGAAGAAAGATGTTTTATATATATTTATGGCAGGGTGCACATGCTTGTAATTCTAGTGGCTCAGGAGGCTGAGGCAGGAGAATCATAAGTTAAAGCCAGCCTTGTCTCAAAATTAAAAAAAAAAAAACAAATTGAAAAGCTGAGGATGTGGCTCAGTGATCGAGTACCCCTGGGTTAAGTCCCTGGTACCAAAAAAGGAAAAAGAATAAAAAGAACACAATACTTGGCTATTAACTGTGCTCACTACATTGTATAATAATCTCTTGAATTTATTCCTCCAATCTGAATAAATTTCTGTACCTTTAACCATGTCTTCCAAGCTCTCTTCTCCTCCCCTTTTGTAGTTACTGTTTTACTCTCTGCTTCTGAGTTCAACTTTGTCAGATAGGCACACAATGAGATCATGCAGTATGTGTGTCTTTCTGTGCCTAGTTTACTTCATTTAACATTAAATTCCTCCAAATTCATTCATTCATACTTTTAAAAGAAAGATAAAATATGTTCATTCCTTCAGCTAAGGTCTGATCCTTTTCTTATCTCTTCAAAGCTACATTTTTGAAAATCACAATTTATACACATGATGTGTATTTTTTTTCCTAATTATCCTGAAACATCACTGCCTGGTTACTGGGGTTTTTTCTTCATTAAGGATGGCACTGAATTTGTTCTTCCTCAAAATGCCAGTGTAGACAATTAGGAATGCATCACTTAGTATTCTGCAATGTGTGTTGATGCGGCTCCTGAACTGCCTATTAAAAGATTCCTCTCCTGATTTAATAACATGGTTGTCTTCTGATTTCTAGGTCTACCTCTGGCCCCTTTTGAATTTTGTTTTTTTTTTCAGTGATAATAATCCCTGCTCTTATTTTCTTCTGTTTTTCTCAGATTTAGTCTCTTTGTGATCTCCTCACTCTGTGAATTCATGCTACTCACCATATGGTTGTGATGATAGACCAACTGACTGAGACTTCTTGTATAATTCTTTCACAGAGAATTTTAACACAGTATTTCCAGGATGGCATTACTTTATTATCTCCAGGGATGCCACTGGTAGCATGTATACATAACTTCTTATCCAAACTAGAAGTCTTTGGATGTGAAAGGGTGTCGTTAACTGCAAGGGATGTCTTCAAAGAAGTCAAGCTTCTCCTGTGGAACTGAGAGAGTATTTTACCCCAACATTTATGCACCTGAAGGGTCTAGAAGCCTAGGAATTATATTTGTATATAAGGATGGAAAAACTACCACCCAATATCTGAAACAAGAAAACAGAATGCAGAATTTTCTTCTTACTATACCAGTGGAAAGTAATGCTGTCAGGCAGAGTCTCTGTCATAAGAAAAGACTGCTGATCTTATATGGATTTATGGAAAATGTGGTGGTTGAGCCTGGTCCACAAGAATGTGTCATTCAGGGATGGGGATCCACTCTGAGAATGAATCCTTGCTGCCTGAACATCCCAGAGTGTGCACCCTCACAATTGAATGCTCTCTAGGTTGCTCACCAGGGCTTCTTGATGACATCAATATTCAAGGTAAAAACAAGATGTCGGAGACTGCAGCCAAAATAAATATTTTTTGAAGACTAGAAAAAAGTACACTAGAAAATAGCAATAAATAGAAAGGTAGATACATAAACCAGCAACCTAACCATTTATTATTTTTTGCTACTATCAAGTATTATGCACCGTACAAAGTCACATGTGACACACTTTTACGTGACCCGCAGCCCAGAAGGTTTGCAACAGCATCCCCAGAAACACATGAGGAATATGTCACTCTGTGATGCCCCAGCAGGTATGACATCATCACTAGGTGGGTGGGAAACTTTCACCTCTGTTATGATCCTGTGGGAGTATTGATGTATATGTGGTCCTTAGCTGACTGAAATATCATGTGGTGCAAGGCTATATTTTTAAATAGGTGGAAGAATCAATACTCCCATAAGACTATTTGAAGGTTGTTATTCTGAAATGCATCATTGGAATGACTCATTCCCACCTGGCTAGTTTTCAAAAGCAAAGGACTACTACTGATTGGTTTGCTTTTGGTAAATATACTCACTAAGGTTACTTGGTTTTGTTTTCAATTGCTAGATCAATTTAAAACCAATTCAGTCAGTTACAGTACAATTGGTTCTGGCCTAGAGTTCACAAAATTTAATTAAAAGATTGTTCCTGTTGTGGTTTGGATGTGAGGTGTCTTCGCATAATTCATATGTGAGACAACACAAGAAGATTTAGAGGAGAAATGATTGGGTTATGGGAGTCTTAACCCAGTCAGTGAATTAATTCCCTGATGTAATTAACTGAGTGGAAACTGATGGCAGGTAGGGTGTGGCTAGAGAGGAGGATCATTGGGGACATGACTTTGGGGTATGTATTTTGTGTCTGATGAGTGGAGTCTCTGCTGCCTGATCATCATATGAGCCCCTTCCCTCCACCACACTCTTCTACCATGATGTTCTACCTGAGAAATGGAGCTGGCTGTCCATGGACTGAGATGTCTAAAACCATGAGCCCCCAAGTAAAGTTTTCTTCCTCTAGTTGTTCTTCTCAGGTCTTTTAGTCATAGAAGCAAAAAGCTGACTAAAACATGGTCTTTTGACCCTTTCTCTGCAAATGCTGCAGAAAGACAGTTGGGTATTGTTCAGATCTTGTTTGTGTTGTGCCTTTTATTGAAGATTTGCCTTTGTTTGCAGAATAGGATTTTCAGTTTGAGCAGTGGTCAGCTGTTTGGTTTTATTTATTTATTCTTTCCCTTTTGGGTGAGCATTCTGTTAATAGAATTGAGATATAGGACATTTGAAACTTAGACTTGTAACTCATGAATATCCGAACATCAAGACCACACAGTTGTATGAGGTTATGAGGTAAACATACTATTTTAACCATGGAAATTCAATAGTATCTGATAGGTTATTCAACTTCAGTATTAACACTTATTTTTCTATCTGCCTAGAGTGTTTGTGGTAATAAGAAAAGCAATCCCTTGCATAACTCATGAACAGTTGTCCGCTCTCCATCTATCCTCTATCACTGGAGAGATAAGATGGAATGTTCCAAAAAGTAAACACAAAGTCTATTTTTGTTTTAAACATTATAAAGCTTGTTATTTTTCTAAACAAAAATGGTCCAATAATTTCATAAAATAAACAAGCATTTATTAGTACATTTCTATAATCATAGAGGAAAGAAGATAGGAAAAATCTAATTGGAGAGGATTAGAGAATATTTTAGGACATAGCTTTAGTTTGGGTCTCATACTGTACTTTCTCTTGAATTTTGTCAGTTACAGAAAAGTCTAGAATTCCTCCCTCCCATGCTCTGCTGTCTTAGGAAACTTTTCTTACAGGTTAGTTAGCTTAACATTTCATATAAATAGTCTCTATTATATTATTTCAGAAAAGGGTTCCTGAAAGTCCATTTGAAGCTTTACCTGGGACAATTTCATGTCTATTCTAGCATTTCCAGATTCTGTCTTCATGGGTTTTCAATACAATCAATTTTCAAATTTAGGGAACTTATTTTACACATATATGATAGAATTGTTTTGTTTCCTATGGATTTTTCTTAACATTCTATAAGTTTCTTGCATAAATATTTACTCTAGAAAAGTCCAAATGGTATGATAATCAGTTAAAATATTTTCTGTAGATTCTATATCTTTTTAATTATTAACTTTACATTAATAATCACATAATTATTAATGATATAACATAATTATTATTTTAAGTATGTTTACTTTCAGTGTATATACTTATCACCTTTTTAAATGACAAGATAACATATCCTAGAAAGAGTCAATATTTTACAATTTGAACCAATTTTACTTCTGATAAGAAATGGGATTTTTCAAGATACTAACTATGCATAGTCAATGAAATCTTCTGAATATTAAGATAATTTCCATGAAGAAAAACATTCAGAGTCTTTTTGCTATAGAAGGGACACAAATTTTTCCTAGGCACAGATATTTAACTATTGAATATATATATATATATATATATATATATATATATATAGAGAGAGAGAGAGAGAGAGAGAGAGAGAGATTTTATATGTGTAAGATTTTTGTATATATAAGATTTTTCATTGTTTTATAAAATTTATTGGTTGCTTAATTAAGAATATTACATAAGTGAATGGCAGAATAGGAAATAAAATGTAGTGGTAAATTGCCACTACAATGATTAACTCAGTGAAAAAATAAGCATGATTTGCTTACCCATGTGTGTTCACTAAATATAATAGAACTGGGTTTAAATATGGTCCTCATACATGAAGTGCAGGTTCTTTGAATATATTAATTGAGGATTCTAATTGCTCTAAGGCTAGAAGTAGAACCTTTGATTACTGATCAGGGTATCAGTTGTCCTAGATAATGGGTCTTTGACATGGACCCCAAATCAATTCTATAAGAGTATAATCTAGAATTTTTCAGATCTATATAAAAAGGACAGCTTATATTAATCTGTTAAGAATTAATCTGGATTCCTGTGAACTTTGCTCTAATTACTCATCTATGCCTCATTAGTTTTTCCCAATAGGGATTCTTCAATTCAGGGCAGTTCTTTTATTTCTCATCCATATAATATTAACTATTCTAATTTCTAGATCAACGGTAATCTGAGTATGCACAGATAAAAGAAGTTCTAATATATTTCATCTAGCAGTTCTATTTGCAGAGTAAATCATGCTCATTAAAATTTTACAAATTGTGTCACCAGGAAAGAAATATTCTTCTGATAATGGTCCTGGAATTGAAGACCATGCTGGAAATTGAAAAGTATTTTGGTCTATTACAAATTTCTGCTACTCGAATGGTTCTAGAAAAGTAGAGAAAATAAATTTCCTCTAAGCTCTCTGCAACTGACCACTCACAAATCTCATCTTTTTCTGTTTTCAGTATTATCTGGTACAACCAGATCTTTTAAAAGTGAAAATTACTCTCTCTTCCCCTTTATACTTATTCTCATTTGCTCTCATTATTATTTCTTTCAAGTTATCTTAACATGTTTTCTCAAGATTGTCCTATTCTATGAAGATGAGCTTAAGTGAGGATAGAGTTGCTCTATATTTCTAAGAGTATTTTCATTTGTTTTTATTTATAGCCAATGACATTTAGGAATTTAAAAAGTGACAGGGAGTTTTTGAAGTACTCACTTTCTCCTGGACATGACATAATAAAACAGTCGGTTCTTGATAATTAATTCTATGTTTCTTATTTATTTGGTAAACCAGATCTTCCAGCAGCCCTTTTGCTTGCAATAAATTCACACATTTTCTTATCTGTCAACTCTAAATTCTTAGAGGATAGAGAAAACTTGGCCTTATAGATCTTTCATAGGTTGGTTGTTTCTCTAGAGTCAAAAATCATCTATTTTTTTCCTAAGGATCTCTAAAATTTGAATATACAAGAGTGAAATTTACAATAAAACATATTTTTGACCATTTGAATATATGTCACACTTAAATCCATTTGTTAAAACAATCTACACAACACTTTTTATTTATGATGTTGATTCTACCTAAAGTTTGAGACTAAAGTTCATTTCTCAACTTTCTTAATTTACATTTTTGAATCTTTGGCTGACCTTTCTTAGAAAGCAAAACCTGTTAAATTGTATTAAATAAATAGTGATTTCTTTTGGTTCTTTTTTTTTTTTAGTTGAAAAGGAAAAAAAAGTACATGATTAGATTACTTAAATCTTGCTATTCTACTCTGCTGCCTTTTTACATTTTTATTCCAAAGAGTCTCATTAAGTGGACTAATTGCTGCGTATCTGTGATCCAGGACAATAAATATTTATAAAAATACTGAATTGTGCCACAAATTTCTGCATTTCTTCCTTAATTACAGTCCTTAATTTGACTGGCTGCCCTGAGTTAGAGCAGGCATCTTAAGCCATCAGGTAACCTCAGGCATATAAGTAAAATACTAAACTTATCAAAGAAGAAAAATAGAGAAATCCTGCTTATTGACTCCACAGAGTTTCCTGCGATGCCAGCTTTTGATTCTCTGAACTTCTTTTGCTAGAAAGCATAAACCTGATCTTTTCAGTTATTGTGGTTGGGTTCTATTCATCAGCAAATTAACTCAAATTCAAATTAACATAACACTTTAAAGTAAATAAAAGTAAACATAAATTAAAGTAAATATAGAACAAGCAAAAACCATAGCTTATAAGTGTTAGATTGATAGGCTTAAAACAAAATGGCAGCAATAAAAAAAGAAATACTTTAGGCAGAATGTGTGAAAAGGAAGAGAATAATTTTTTAGACTTGTGTTATATAGTTCTGATTACTAAAATAAATGTATAATATGATTTATTTAAAAAAAAGGTTTAGTTAAGTTCACAGATTTGAGACTGCCCTCTCTGATTGGTTGGCCCCATGATTTAGGGCCCATGGAGAGAAAGTACACTATGTAGGAAGGGCTTGGCAGAGCAAAGCTCTCACCACCTCTTGGCCTAGGAGCCAGAGAAGGAGAGAGAGAAACAGAGAAAGGGGCTGGAGTCCCACTATCCCCTCCAAGGAGGGACATGCTCCAAATGAGCCACCATCCTCCCACTAGGACATGCCTCTTAAAAGTTGTGTCACCTCCCAATAGCACCACACTGAGGACCAGCCCTTTATCACATGAACCACTCACTGGAAACACTTAGGAGCTAAACTATAGCTAGGTTGCTTCATGCCTAGTACTAGAACTACATGAGCAAGTAGTGAGGAATCCATTCTAACAAAATACTTTAAAAAGTATTGAGGAATATTTCAATGCATATGTTTCTTTTTAGATTTTATAGCATTGTTGTAAACTACAAATAGAAGCAAAGAAATAATTTCTGTTTTCCATAAAGAAGCAAGGACCTCTGCTATAAAGGAAAACATGTTTGAAGGTTATGAATAGAACATTTCTGAATACTTTTGAAAATCTTTATCTAGTGTTCTGATTGTGTTCAAAAATTAATAGAATTAACAAATTACTACTCCATGAGATGTGAAATGTAATCTCCACACAAATTCTTCCTCTCCTTTTCTTTGCACTTTTCCTTTCATTTGTACCACTAATATTCTTATCTGAGATACAGAATTTGATCTTTTTAAAGAAGGGAATGGTTTTTTTCAGATTTGTGTTATATAGCTTATATTTGTGTTATATAGTCTTATATATTTCTATATAGTTATAGTCTTACCTGTAAATTGCAAGGTTGGTCAAGAACATCTTTGTGAACTTATACTTCTGACATTCAATAATTTTTATGCTCCATATCCACAATTGCGAGAATACCTGCTAATACAATAATAATTAGTAATTATAAAAATATTCTCTATGATTTGTAAAGTACAATGAGAATTCTTCTTCTTCTTCTTCTTCCTATGTCCTAGAAATCTTGGTAAAAACCTACATAAATGATTAAACCATACATCTAATTTAAATAGATTTAATTTAAATAAAAGAAACTAAGCATTCTCTTAAATATTATATACATACATGCACATATAATACATATATATTCCATGAAGTCAATATGAATATTTGTATATAGAGATAATGTGATGTTATATATTTTATATGAGACTATATTGTATATTATTTAGACTTTTAGTAATCATTAATTCATTAAAAATTATAAATGAACCATTTGTTGTGTACTAGACGTTGTTCTAAGAGTACTGATCAATTCCATGAAAACTGACACTTTGATCCCTCTAGATGATTGGACAATGGTCTCTGAAGTGTTTCTGGACTTCTCTCTGGGAGAGCAGCTCTCTCTGGGAAAGACATGTTCTCACATCTTTCTCACTTCTGGACAAGCCAACACATTTCTATATGCTAAAACACATCTCTGTATTCCGGTGTCCACTTTCTGAAGCAACTCCAGTTCCCCTTAGTCTTATGTGAACAATGCATTCTCTCTTCTATTTTATGAAGGAAGAAGAGCCATCTCTGAAGGATATTCTAAAATGCTTCTACTCACACCCTTTGATTAACAACCATGAAGGAACTGGTGTTCTGTTCAGGTTGGTTGGTTGGTTTGTTTATTCAGGATGGACACATCATCAGTGTACAATGCTTTTTAAAAGTCAATGCCATCCCATGAAATAAACACAAGTGCAAGTATCTTAACAACAGTGCTAGAAAGAACATACAGCATTGCTATATCCCTGGTTCATATTGGCTATTTTTAAGGAGATGTTTATTATGAAAAGTTAAAATAAATATTTTCTTTATTTAAATTTGTTTTTGAAAACTCTTTTTTTAGTCCTCTTCTCTCACCAAAATGTAACAGGAGAAAAGATTTTGAAATCTTAGAAAAGAAGATAGTAAGACATTTTTTAGTGATTGGTTTCTTAAATGGGTTTTTGCATATTCATTTAAATCCTATGATCATATTGTTTTTACTAAGTTATAATGATGGAGTTCTATCATTTATTTATTGTAAAGTGCTAGTGCTAAGCAGTGCTTTTATTCATCATGTGAAGAATCATTAGGTGTCAAAGCCATTAAGAGGGAGTCTCTAGTAAAGGACTCTTCTCTGAAACCCACTCCCTGGTTTTATGAGGTCTCCACAATTTTCTTAACCCTGATTCTCTTTCTCATTCCAAAATGCTAGGATGCCATCCTGAAACAGAAAAAAAGTGATGCTACATAAAACTTTGAGGTTTTCTACATTTTTGCTGCTAAAATATCTTTTTGCATTTTACATAGTCATTACTTTAAAAAGATAACAATTTCTAATGGAAAATCATTTAAGTTTTGGAATTGTGATTTTTTTGCACTATTTTAAATATGTCTAAGTGCTTAGATTTTATTAGTCTCCATGACTTAATAATTCTAATTAAAATCAACAAGTAGATTGCATTGGACAACTGTGCTTTTCAATCTTCTCCCCGCAGTATCCCTGGGAATCCAACATCAGCTTTAGCATGAAAGTCGTGATCACCTGCTGCTGTCTGGCCACCATTGACTTCCCCACAGAGTCTGCTGTCTGATGCCACAGATGTGAGCAAATGATATAAAATCGAGGTTCAAATCCCCACTGATAATTTTGCCTACAAAGACTTCCCGACCATAGTTTGTCAGAGCTGTGGTAAATTGAAGAGGAGAATGATTCTCTTGCTTCTGAGTCTCTGCATTCAAAGAATTTCCCCACAATAAGGGTTCTGGGCTGCTTGGTGTCACACAGTTTCACAGGCACTTCCTTTAGATGTGCCTCTATCTATTCTTCTCAAGATTTATACACACTTCTGAGATGACAGTGTTGGAAAAAGTTCAAATAGCAATAGCCACATTGTCAAAAATATCAGATGGCCTCTGTTCCACAAGTTGCATTGTTGGCAGTCCTGCTCATTGCAGCCAGTTTCTTGCTTTATAATAAAATCATCCTTGAACCCTAGAGTCTGTCCCTCTGCCCCTCCACCTTTCCCAGTGTGTTCTAATTACAGCTCTGGTCGTGCATGGCTTATTTAGTTTATATGGTCAATCTTTCTCTCTGTGTATTGTGTGTGTGTGTATGTGTGTGTGTGTGTGTGTGTGTGTGTGTGTGTGTGTGTGTGTGTGTCTGCGTGCACATATATGTGCTAGAGATACAGAAACAGAGAGATACATATATAGAGAGATATATTAATATTTTTATAGGACCATAAAAATTAAAGTCAATTTTATTTGTTTTTTTATGAATTATCTGCTTCATGCACATGTAAGTGGATCTATTTTTCTTAGGCATTATTTAAGATGTGTTGGGGGAAGGGGAGAGTAAAATGATTAAGTGCATTTATGTGTGTATGTATGGGCAGAAGAGTGTGCTCTGCTACCTTCTTCTGGAAAAACAACTTCTTTAAATAACAAACCAACAATAAATACAACAGGTTCATAAATTGGCTGGCTTTAGTGTCTTTCATTTAAAAAATCTATTATGTTCAAATCCTATTGCAAGAGAAATTTGAAGTTTTTCATAACAATTTTATGTAGATTCTAGATTCTAGTTTCTAATTATTGCTCCAAAAGGCAAAACTGTATTCCTTAGTTTGGAAAAAAATATCATTATGCTTCTTCATTAAAATTAGACAAAACAATTTTAATTTTTATTGAAGGTGTCTTCCAAGAACATATTCTGCAAAATTTGTTAGGCATATTGCATATGTTCTAATATAAAGCCACAGAAATTGAAACAAACAAAAGGAAATAAAGTCATATTTCCTATTGTTACATAGAAATTATATTTATACTAAAGGCTTTTATGACTTCAGATTCTTCATTTCATTCTGAGTCTATAAATAAGAAAAGCCAATCGACACTTTGGGTTGAAAAAAAAATAATGAAAGGTTCTTCTTCACCTTGATTCTACAGAGTGAATTGCATGGGTACAGCTCCTCAGTTTACGATACCCTAAAATTTTCACTCTGTAGCAGCTAAGGATCCTCAGACAAAAGACAACATACTCTTCAAACCAATTTGGAAGATGTGTGATCTGGTAATCACAGGTTATTCACAGTTCTGAGAGAATATCAAACTCATCTCCTGACACTGATTCCTGGAGCATCCAGGTGATGCTGGGTCCCTGAATGTAATCCTACTTTTGGTGCAGAT
The DNA here is from genome assembly GCF_052094955.1 of Ictidomys tridecemlineatus. Lineage (NCBI taxonomy): Eukaryota > Metazoa > Chordata > Mammalia > Rodentia > Sciuridae > Ictidomys > Ictidomys tridecemlineatus. The sequence goes on along the minus strand of NC_135485.1, from coordinate 80,456,020 downwards.
GGCTCATTTTAAAGGTGAAATAAAACAATCTGCATAGACCTCCTATTTCAATGGCTTTCTGCATTTTCTAGGGAAAAAAAGTTACACTTCCTTTTATCTATCACTGAAAAACATAAAACAGTTTTTAGATAATAAAATAATATTATAATCCATGTATGATTTAAAAATAACTAATGAAGAGTAAGGAAGTATAAATATAAATATACAACTTATTTGTGGTCTTGTATTTTTGAAATTGTATAATTTGCTTAATGAATGGTAGCAATTACACAGACTAACTTCAACATGAATGTAAACCAAATAAATAATGCACATTTTAAATATTATATTGGTTTGTCTAATAGCTACTAGTATCAATAATGATTTACTACTCTGCTTATAGGAATGATACATATAAATTTCTTGGCAAATTGTGGAATTCAAGATAATCATGACATCGGCTTGATTTTCCAGAGACTCAATAGAAAGTGGTTTAGATTGATCTTCAACCAGTCATTTGTCCTCTTGAGTGTATATTAAAATAGAGCTCAGCACGTGCTCATTAGATGACTATAAAAAGGATATTATATATGCAAACTTCCTAGCTAACCTGGGAATAGTGTAGACACCTAAGAAACACTTGGGTTTTTCTTATTTTCTTTTTTAGTTCTTCTAATTGACACACAGAATAATTCCTATGGACCTACGTACATCTCATCATGAACATGCTTGTCTCTTCTGGGATACACAAGCAAGACAATATCAGGAATATTTTGATAACATTGAAGTCAATACAGAATCATTGTGAATTCTTCTACTTAAATGACAAAAAGTATCCGTTTTCTTCATTTGACCCTGCTTAATTCACTACTAAGTACCAGAAATTGTTCAAAAATCTTAATCTTAAAATATGGGATTCTGCAATTACTTTGACTGTTACTTAGAACAGAGTCCTGGCTAATTAAAAGTGATAGCCTGGTTATTGTGAAATGCAGTGATATCAGGATGAACAATTACCAAGCAAATTTGACAAAGTATCTACTGAACCATATGCCTGGGAGAACAATGTGGCTATTGCATTTGAAAACAAGAATAACAAAAATGACAACACTTGGGTGGGATAAGACCTTCCAACTATATAGAAGACTTTACAGAAAAAAAAATGCAAAAAAAAATCTTTCAGCTCAAGTAATGGGAATAATACTTCATGAATTCTTTTCACATCCTAATATTTTATTCCTTGTCATTAGACTATTGGTAACATCAATAGATACCTAAGATGTGAAAAGACAACACCATTTACACCTTAATGAAAAGCAGGACTATATCATGAACCTATGGCCAACAATCAGGATTCAATTTTGCAAAGCTTGGAAAATCCTGGCAAAGGAACTACCAGACATCATCTTTTGCTCTCCAGTGCAAAAATCAAAGGGAAAATGAATTCTACTTGTATATCTGGCTCCAAGATATGGCACAGAATCAAAGTACCTGAATGTCAGTTCTCTCTGAACACTAGGAAGGGATAGCCTAAGGGAATATTATGCATATTTGGCAGAATATCCTCAAATGATCGTCTTTGGGAAGTCGTGTTAGGATGGTAATAGGAGTTACTAAATCTGAGGATGCTGGGTTAAGGGCAAGTACCTGTCTGATGGACTAGACAGACCTGTGACAGCCTTAGGAAGAACCAGTGGATCAATTCAGAGACCAAGAGTTATTGGATAACAGAGCCTGGCTTGCCTCATGCTGATCTAAAGGCAAACTCTCAGTCTGTGGGGCAGAGGTGGCTTCTGCTGTTCTATCTTTTTGGCTTTCAAGTCCTAAGGTTCCTCAGGAAATTTTAATACAAATAAAGTCTTAAACCTGGTTGGGTTCTTTGGACAGTACCACTGTTCCTTTAATACAGGTGTGATCTCACTCTCTTTAGCCCTTCTTGTGGACTGATCAAAAAAAAGATGACAGAAAACACACTGAACAATATATCACTTTTTAATTTTTATCGTCTTTAATTTTGGGTGTAAAAGGTTGGCTTTTGAATTGCTTGTTTCCTCTCTTGAAGGGAAAACTGAAAAGTGAAACCTTCTTCCAGGTTCTCCTCAGTCCAGGGAGTGTGCACACACTCCACGGTCCTGGGAAGGGGTTCAGTACCACATGAGCAGATGAGGGATGCCCGCCTTAGCCACTGTGGGACACTCACACAGACACGTTCAAGATTGAGCTGTCCTCCATTCACTGATTGCACATAAGAGAATGCTATTTTATGATTATCATTATTTAAGTCATTATGCCCAAATTGTATACATTATAATAACAATTGATATTTGAAAATAACCCCCTTTCCTTTCCAAAGCAATGGATTTACCTTTCTTCATATTGGGTGCAATATTTTGATGAGTATCATTGATAAAGAAACAAAATGCCCTATAGGATAGATTTGTTTAAGCACAGAAAATAAAATTATCTACCTTGAAAACTAGACTAATATGCTGTTGGTAATTTTCCCTTACAAATATGTGGCTCAAGTTACTATTAAACTATGGGGCACATGCTGAAAACTTGTAGTTTTCAATAACTTGACTACTACCAGTAAATCTTACATTGTAGAAAACTTTTCTATCAGCATCCTTCTTTTGTCTGCTGAGTGATTTAAAAAAGAAAAACAAAAAAAAGAAGAAGAAGTAAAAATGTTGTTTTTGACCTTTGTTAGTTTTTAATACCGGATTTTATTTGATAAGTTTTTCAGGGACATTCTGTTTTATATTGTACTAGTATTAAATGATACACCAGTGAGGCATTTCAAAGCAAATATTCTTTTATGGAACTTTGTCTTTTGTATTCACTAACTTTAAGAGACTGATTTTATATTATGAAAATTCATCCAGGACTTGAGAAACCCTTAAAGAAGGCACCCTCTATGTGTGCATTGTCTGCTTCTTTGAAGTTGAATTTTGGCTTTGAAGACTTTTACATCTTTGAACATAGCTCTTGCTAATATATTTGTAATCAAAAGAGGCTGAAATTGTTGGCTGTCTTTCATCACTGAAGACCATTAAAAATTGCTTTTATCGAGACTACCCACAATTTTAGCTTAAATTTCTCATTAGTAATCTGAATTTCTTTAAAAAAATATGTTCTATGTCCCTCTGGGTATAATGCAAACTTAATGCGGGTATTGCTTCACTTTGTTTTCCTGCCAAATATTAAACATGGTTCATTCTTTTGTTAATTCACACAAAATATTTAATGGAGAGGCTTTATGCCTGAAGTGTTCTGAAAATATGGAAGACATTGATGGCAGTGATATGATAATTGCTTATAGACATATAAACAGAAAATTGCCACACTTTATTTAAAATTTATTTGACAGGAAGATCATACATTTAAGGTGGAGAAGTTCTGGGGAAAGAACACTGAAAGACCATTTTCTACGGATATCTAGGTTTCTGCAGACTTAGCAGACAGACACACTGACTGTCTTTTTTAGACTACCCTTTCAATCATATTCATGCTGTAAATAGCTGTGGAAGTTTGAGAAAATTTCTCCCTCTAAAATAAAGAGCAGGCTTACTTGCTGCCCAATATACTAAGGATTCTTCATACTTCCAGGACATAGATCAGGCATGCTTACTGATGATTATAAAAGATTTGGTTTTTTTTAAAATTTAGTTTCTTGTCTTGTAACCCAGATCATTATATGGTACAGGCCTTGGGTGATCTCCTTGGTTTCATTTTGTCAGAACTGAGACTCAGGGAAATAGTAGAAATGCTGATTTACTGGCTAATACAATTGCTGTGAGCGCTAAACTTGACTCTTTCTCTGACCCTCTGAAGTCATGTATTCTGTCCACATCCATGGAACTGTGCAGGCTAACCCATTGGGTAGACCCTTCACAGCTTTTGACAATGGAACATACAACTTTTATTCCTGATATTCTTGAGTTTGTAAATCAGCAACATCTGCTGAGTCCTATCTACTATTATGGGTGTTGTTTTATGTATTATTAAAAAAATAGAGTATGAATAAATAGTGTCTCCCCCACCCTCATAACTTTTGGAGCATTTGTACCCTGAATTTAAAAGATATACCAATGAGCCATGGTTAAACATTAATGCTTAATATTTAAGGCTTAGCATATACCTATATAAAAGGTTTTGATCACATTCAAATATATGTAACAAGGACTTAAGGCACTGAGTTTGAATAGGCAGCCATGAATCTTGGGTATTTTTCTCATCTTAGTGAACACCTTGGTTTTCCGTCGTGAATTTTTTGCTTCATATAGCTTTTACTTTGGATAGAAAGGGTATTCAGATAGTCTTTCTGGAACTTAAATCTTTTGGAGTAAATTCAAGAATCAGCACCTGTGGATGGTGGTATTTTCAAGAAATTAGGTGCTGATTATTCTGTAAATCTAGAATAACTCTTTCCTTTCTAGACTTTCATCTAATTTGTTCAGACTTTTTGACAGGAAGGATTGTTGAATTTTATCCAATGATTTTCTCATGTCTATTGTGATGGTCATACGGCATTTGTACTTCATTCTGTTAATGTGTGTATCAGGTTCCTAAATTTTCATGTCTTGAAACATCCTTGCATCCCTGGGATGAACCCACTTGATCATGGTAAATAATCTCTTTAGTGTTTTGTCAAATTCAATTGGTAGTCCTATGTTGGGGATGTATGCATCTATTTTCATCAAGAATATTAACCTGCAGTGTATGTGTGTGTGGGGGGGGATGGTATGGGTGTAATGCTGGCCTCATAGAATGAAGTTGGAAGAATTCTTTTCCTCTTCAGTTTTTGGGAATAATTTAAAGAAGAATTGGTAATACTTTTTCACTTAAATGTGTGATAGAATTCTGTAGTGAAGCCATCAGGACCTGGCTTTTCTTTGATAGGATACTATTTATTACTGATTTGAATTACTTATTTGTTGTTGTTCTGTTCAGATTTTCTGTTTCTTCCTAATCCTATCTTTGCAGGCTGTAAGTGTTCAGAAATTCATCTATTTCTTCTAGGCTATTCAATTACTGCTATACTTTTATGTGATATGTCAGAGAATGAAATAGCAGCACCATAAAAATGTAGCTATTTTAAATGACCAGGCAGATATTCATAATTCATGAGATCCTGCAAGTGACACTTGTGGACTCTGAGTTCAAGAGACTAAACATGGTGACAAGGGGGTTTTGCTATGGCTAGTTATACATTTCCAAAAGACACAGACTGGGCCACCGCATCCAATGTTAGATAAGTCATTGTATTCCATATTCTCTGATCATTTTTAATTTTTTTTGTTTCCTTTGTATATAAACTGTCTTAGTTGAAAGTTGCCTTTTAATGTGGAACAGTCATCCAGATTCTCACAAACCAAGCAGATCCCTTAATAAATATTGAGTCACTTTTGAGTTTCAGGCCCATTGCTTCCTTTTTAAAATAACACTCTTAGAAAATACCAATATTGCTCTTTATCTATTTGTCTCTTTCTCTTCTTTCAGGTTTCAGATTAAATATCTTAGATGATAGTCCCCAACTCCTGTACTTTATTTGACAATTTTTCTCATTGTAATTATAATTACTAAATGTAGTAGTAATCATAAATTCTCCTCTCTCTCTCTCTCTCTCTCTCTTTCTCTCTCTCTCTCTCTCTCTCTCTCTCTCTCTCTCTCTCACACACACACACACACACACACACACGCACACACACACACTCACTCTCTAATGTCAGCCTAGGAGGATGGGAAACATCTCTCTCTTTCTCTTCTTCTCCTTAGCCCCTGGTTCCCGAAAACATGTTCTGTGTTCCAAATATATTTATTAAATTCATTGCATAATTCCAAATATATTTATTAAATTCATTGGATAATTTTAGAATATTCTATTTTAACACCTATTACTTTGTAAAGTTATTTTAGTAGTTTGGTTCCCAATTTGTTAATCTTATCATTCCTATAATTAAATGATTATTCTCAGTACAAGAATTCCTTTTTATAAACAAGATTATATTTCTGATTTTCTCAGCATTGCTATTGAGTGCTCTCTATCAGGACTCTGCAGCTACCTGGAGGTTCTACAATGAATTATGGCAAAAGTAATCGGTGGGAGGCTTGAGGCCATAATAATCATTCCAGAAAATTCTCCGTTCTTTGTTCAAGAAATTAACAAGGTTTTAAATCACATCTGAATCTAGTTATGCATTTTAGCTGTTGGAAGTAATGTATGAATCAGTATATTATAGGGAATAGACTTTTATTCCTTTTTTGGGAAAATAGTGAATATTTCTTCCAATGCGAGGTCTATCACTATCCTTTGAAACGGCCATTTGTGCCTGATTTTTGTAGCCACTCCAGCTTAGTCAGTATGTCCTACATACAAGGCCCCCACCGTGAAGAACAGGTGCTCCATGAATGCTGAGAGCCCATCAAGAGTGCCGCTTTCTTCTTAGGTTATACACCCTGCATCATTCCGGGGATGAGTCACCCACTGCTTGATTGAATAATATGAAAGTTTTATGTTTAAGCAGAGGTAAAAAGTAAACAGCTGTCAGGTGACTCAGATGGTCTCTCGTTTTATTTTTAACCGTTACTAGAAAACACTTAGAACAACAGAAGCAGTAAAGACCTGTTTTTCAATGCACAGTGTGGTAATTCAGTGAACAACAGAATTGAAATCTGACATTGCTGACTTTTGAGATTACTGATAGTCAGCTAGAGGGAACAAAACAACATGTAACATGTTTCCCTGTCTGACTTATGTTTCTTGCTCCTGTAAAATGTCAAATTGGAGGTGACAAAGAGCAAGCTTCCTACTTCAAAATATAACAAGAAAAGCCTTAGCCATAAGGCCTACAGACTCGCAGAACATCAGTTTTACTGACAGGAACAGAGATTTGTTTTTGTCATTGAGGCAAATCCAAACCACCGTATTGAATTCTTATTGCATTTATTTTCAGAAAGTGAAGCTTGCTGTTACTATCTTTTTGGGATATAGTTATTAGTCTGAATTAACATATATATGAAACATTTGCCTAGATATGGCAGCCATTCTACACTGACTTAATATACTGTAAAGGAGTAGAAGTTCAACTACTTTACCAAAAGAATTTTCCAGGAAAGTTTGGAATGTGTTCTTCTGGTCATATTTGTTAATTTATGTATTCATCTAAAGGTTAAAAAAATAAAAAAGAGTCAGTTGCAATGTGTTAAACTTCCTATGTGGAAAAACAATGTAGCCATGTGAGATTCCTTTCTTGGAAAAGCTTACTGTTTCTCAAAATGTAGAGTAAATTCTTTAATGGGGCACTTGGGAGCACAGAGCAGAGACAGCTCCAAACTTCCCTGGTATGTGAGGGGCTGCTTACTACAGGGACATGGCAGGATTACAAACCGAGCATGCACTCTGCCAGAGAGCAGATGAGAAACAGCTCCCCAGAGGGAATCACCCTCCAGCTTAAACTTTCTTGTCATGAAGCAGAATCCCTCAATGTTAATGGATTTACCCCTTTATTTTGACAACCTAATTGATTATCAAATGAACCACAGAGAATTTGAAAATCTTTGTCATATAAAAGGAACTTCCTTTTGGTTTTCATTTTGAAAAATACATGTTTATCTCTTTATAAAAAGAGGGCTAAGTATCCAGTTAACAAACCCCTTAAGTTAATCTGACTTATATTTGTTCCATTTTATATTGAAACTCATTTTAATGATTGGAAAGCTTATGCATATTAGTTTCTCTTTGAAATAAACTAGACCTTTCCCAAGAAATGATTTGTATTAATATAATAGAATAGAATGAGTCATAGAACAAAATCTATTTTTCACTGAAATTACAGGACAGAAGAAAAACACATTATGCATTATTTTCTACTCTGCCTTTAGATACAGAAACAAGGATGGTATCTTTAGCCCAAAGATCTGCACTAACAAGGTCATATTGGCTTTCCCATTGGTCAGCCTGTTTACTACCAGTTCTAATAGACTTTCAACAATTTATGTTAATCAACTCCTGAGGTCATAATTCTTCATCTTCCAGAAATTTCTGTTCCTTTCAGCACTGCATCCTCATCATCAAAACTGTTAATAAGTGTGAAGGATTTGAAATTTTACCCTGCTTGAAAGCTAACACATTAGGCTGCTGTAGTTTCATAAAAGCAGAAGACAAGGAACTCCTGAGACTGATACAAAGACTTAAATGACTTCACCCACAGCCATTTCTACAGTGTCAGATTTATATGGTGCCAGATCTTACAGCTTCAATCCCCAATAGGTGATGTGAGGAGGCCTCACACACAGGATGGATTGTGTTACAGCAAAAGACCTCTGCGTCTTTTACAATAGGAATTATTCTCAATTGTCCTTTGCTCTAAAAGGAGACAATATTTTTCTCAAACTAATCAGTCAGGGGGCACTATCTCTGTCTTCTAAGTTTGACTCATTCCTATCTATTCAGTACAGGACTGGGCAATCCCTTTTCTTTGTTAGCAAGGGAATCATGTTTTCTCATTTTCCTCATTTAAGTAAGATAAATTGTTATACCTAGAATTTCCTGTGGATACCAACATTTTAGGTGGCCATAATCTTTATTGACCATTGATTCTCATCTCAGGACAAAACATTTTTGAGTACTTTAGTTTCAAATTATTTGCCTAACCATGGGGGTAGTTGTTAGCAAATGCAATTATATATATCTTTTTTTAAAAATAAAAAAATAGGATGAGAAATATGGAAAAAGTCTCAATCAGTTGGCAACAGTTAAAAAGAGCAATGATACAAAAGAACATGCATAAATCAAACTGAGCAAATGTGGGATTATTTTTTGTATGTCTGTGTATGTGAGACGAGCAAGAAAAAGGGAAAAGGGGATGATAGGAATGGGGAGAGATAATCTGATTAAAGGAAACTTAAAAATAATTCTATAATGTGTTGAACCCTTTTGGTTTTTCATTTTAATATATGGTAGACACTGGGAGGCCAGGTGTTTATTACTATCACAAATTTCCTAAAATACTGGTGTTCCTAACAATTCTTGAAATACTTTCAATTATATGTTATAAATGAATAAATCTGTTTATTCAGGAAAAAATAAATGGAAAAAAATTGATAGATACCCTGGAATTACCTCGCTTTGCTTGACATTCTTCTAAAACTTTTTCAACAAAATAGGTTTGACTGGGGACATTAAAGTCTACATGAAAAGAATATAGTTAAAGATTATTTTCTCTAAATGCCCTTGTGTTTGCAAAGCTACCAAGGATTTTTATCTCTCTCTACTTTCTTCCCAGTGTGCAAACTCCCTTGTGTATTCTTAGCTCTGTCCTACATTTTCTACTTAAAACCTTCAATTTTTTTGGTTGTTATTTACAGCCATTTAATTCTTGTGTACTTCCTCGGTCTCAAACATGTGTAGCAAAATTTCATCCTGATACTCAAAGAAAGCTGCATACTGTGTCTTCCTACTTAACCATATCAGCTGCTATAGTTTAGAAGAGGAATGTCCCTGAGAAGCCCATGGATTAAGGGCCTGGTCACCAGAGCTGGACCATCTGGGGAAGTGGTGAAAGCCTTAGGTGGTGGAATAATTAGGAGAAGGGGGAGAAGGGGACCTAAGTCACTTTCTCTTCCTTTTGTTCCTGCCCTAAGCTGAGCAGGTGAGTCTCTGCACATGCTGTCACTGCTATCCTGGACGTCTATCAGAGTCCCAAAGCAAAGGCCTGTCTCCTCTTGCACTGAAACTTCCAAAACTCTGGGTCATCATAAACTTTCTCTTTATAACCTAATTATCTAAGGTGCAGTGGCAGAGGGCTGACTGGCACATCAGCCCTGTGACAGTGTACATGGACAAAGCATCCCTCAATGCTTCTTTCAAAGCCATATAATATACTCTTCCAAACAGGGGTTTTGGTGTGTAAACATGTCTTTATTACATTATTTATAAATATAGTTTTAGTTTTGAACTCTGAATGGTTTTGACAGAGATCATCTCATAAAGTTTACATTTTAATTTAAAAAAAGATTAAACTAGAACATTTGTTAAGGAATATTTCAGAAAGAGAAAGCTCCATACGCTAAATAGAATGAGAAAAACATTCCCTCCTCTGTTCCATAAATTTATAGAAAGGTAAAAATGAGTAATTCCCAAAGTAGTCCTTGGAAAATATATTAGTGCTATGATTATCTTGCAATGATAGAATTGAACTACAAGAGGAAACTGCAATCCAGTTGGATTTCTACCATGGGAGAAATGTATTTAACACAGTTACAAAATAGTTTTCAGGGAAAAAAACTGAACAAATCATTTACACAAATGATGAATGTAAACAGTGGCTAGGTTATTCATGTGCTTCAACTGTCTTAGAATTCAATACCCTACACCCCCCAAAAAGGAAAAGTGTCCCTTTGCTTTGAATTGGTGACAAAGAGAGAAAGAGGGATCAAATCTGCCACTCCTGCTTCTAGCTCCTCTCCCTTCCTGCAGTGCAGGGTGGAATAAGGTGACAGTGCAGACACACCTTCTCTGGAAGATCCCGGATTTTTAGGGGTATACTTTTATTATTATTATTATTATTATTATTATTATTATTTGTCTAATTACAGTGAGGAGGATAGGTTAAACTTAAAAGAAAAACATTGACTTTTCAAGTTTTTTACAAGCAGCTGTCAACTATATTGACTCAAGGTCAATCTATATATTATATTGGGTCAGCTGAAATGTGGACACTGAGGTGAGACTAGTTATGCAAGAGAATTATTGGGAAAATGGTGAATCAGAAAATCAAGGAATTCATTTCTCTTGTATAGCAATGAGGGTAGGGGAGGGGGGATAGTAGGGGATAGGAAAGGTAGCAGAATACAACAATTACTAATAGGGCATTATGTAAAATTGTGGATATGTAACCGACGGGATTCTGCAATCTGCATTTGGGGTAAAATTGGGAGTTCATATCCCATTTCAATCTAATGTATGAAATATGATATGTCAAGAGCTTTGTAATGTTGTGAACAACCAATAAAAAATAAAATTATAAAAAAAAGAAAATCAAGGAAAATCTCAGATCACCTCTCACTGAAAATAAAGTAGAGATGGTTTAAAAGAGTCAGATTTTTTCCCTGCTTCTGGGGAATACCTGAGCAAAGGTGGTTTGATGGAAGAGTCCCATATCATACAAGGAAGGACAGTGGTAGCATTTCCACCATGCTCAGCCATTGGCTGGAAGGAACCATGGCTTTAGCTTCTAACTGAAAGTCATTTGTCAGTTAGGACCTTATAGGCAATGTCTCCTAAAGAAATATGAGCAGAACAATTCCATTGCCAGCATGTATTCCGAGGTTTATCCACCCTTCCCAGGTTGTTATCTTAGAACTAAGCCTCCACTGTGTTACATTCTGGCCTTCTTTGCTTCTCAGTTTCTAGGGATATTCTTTACTTGTGTCCAACTATGGTGACCCAATATGAAGATCAGTTCTATATCCATTTCAATAACACCTTCAACAATCAATCTTATCAAATGGTTTGGAGATTTACAGGATTTTTTAGGACAATTTTTAATTATCTTGAAGAAGGTTCATGGCTCTTAAGGATTTCCATGGGCATATCCCCTTGGCTGCCATAATTATTATCTACGTTGCCACTTTCAGTCACCTCCTTCCAGGTTGGGACACTACATCCTCCCATCTCGGTTATTTAGATAACTCTCACATTGGCAGAAACCACATCAGAACTTAGAGGGAAGTTCTTCTCCAGCTCAAAGCCATTACTAAATTATGCTTCTTTGCAAACAAACTTTGCTGCCTATGAGGACTTCTCTGCTCATATTATATACTATCATTCTGAAACAGAGACTGGTGACTTCAGAATGTTAATCACACCCATAGTTTTCACTCTGTACAATTTGTTCCATAGCTTGGCTAATTCAAATTCTTATTCTGGGTTTAGACAGTTTCAGAGTCCCAGATGCACATGAAAGCAGAGATAAGTGCACTTTTCGGCTGTTCATTTCAGATGCTGAAATAATAATTTTACTAATTAAATTTTTATTTCCAACTATTAGACCTGTTATTTTGTTTCAAATAGCATACATGCAACTCCCCGATGTGGAACATCTGCTGCTGCTGTTGATGCCCCTAACAAATAACACCCAGAAATTAATAACAACAAAATCCAGCCGGTGTGTCATGGAGGAGAGCAGTGGCTCCCTCTAGTCATTGGAGATTTGTAAAAACCAAGTGCCCTTGATGGTTCTCTGTTGCTTGGCAACCGTCCTGATATTGAAATACTGCATGTGTGGTGTATTCATGTTTCTTGTCTTTGATACAGAAAATCTCTCTACTAGATGAGGCTTTAGAAATCCATCACTTTGCTACCCAGGTGAATTATGAATGAAAACTGTGAAGAAAAATGAAGTGCTTCATCTTTTCCTGTTGCTCTCTTTTAGCAACTAAAGGCTGTTCCGTTCTTTAACCTGGGAATGCAAAACCCGCAGTTAGGAACAGGCAGTGGGGATACTGTCTCCACTCTCAGTGGGAATCATACCTGTGGCATGGCTTCTCATTTTGCTGAACAGCAGTGGTTGTTTGGATGTGCCAGCAGAGAAAGTGACAATGACATGCTCTCAAGACTGCTTAGAGATTATTGAAACCAGAGATTCTTGCATTTTTTTTTTTTTGTTTAAGATAGGGGACTGGCAGAGATGCATGTGGGTGTGAGTGGCTTTTCAGTCCAGAAAGAAATAGGAGACTATTACCCTGTACTCCTCCTACTTCCCAGAGAATTCCACAGGGCAGAGAGAATGTCTTGGAACATTGTATGTAATATCTTTAAGCAATCTAAGATCACAAGAATGTTTAGGAAACTGACAGCATGTTTTAAAATAATCCCTCAAGCTACAAATTTTAGTATTAATATTGGTGTCTTATTTCAGCTGTCTTTTTTTAAAACAACAAATTTTTGTCCTTTGATATCATAATTAACAGGTCCTGTGAGCAAAATAACCAAAAACGTAAAAAAGTGAAACCATAGACATGACCTCAAAACTGAGGCTTGAATTAAAAATATAGACTTGTTCATTTTGTTAGAATATATCAATATCTTTATCATTTTACTACAGCTTCATAGTCCTAAAATTAAATTTTAGAATTCCCCAAATTGTTGCTCCTACTAAATCTTGGGTATCATATTACTTTCTATTAAGGTAAGGAATGAACTGGTGCCACCATGGTTGAACAGTGTTTGAAGACTTAACAGGTGTTTGGATGTCTTCATGTTGTTCTGGAGAGATCTTCTAGACCTTTTCCCCCCTCAACCATGGAAGGACAGCTAAAAAAGTGCATACCCAGAACATAGGTTTTCTCCTGGAAATACAGATGTATTTATAGGTGTCTGACTCCACAGAGTGAATTTACAAATGTATACTTCAGAGACTATTCTCTAATTTAGCAAGCACAATAGAAAATTATAAAAAATTTGTCCTGTGATGTAATAACATTATGTATTCTACAATATGGGCTCTTATTTGCCAAGTACATGTCAAGCATCTCTGAATCAATAGAAGCATTCATATCTGCTGCTGGAGTAGACTCAACATTGGATCCACATTTCATACAATAAAGAAAGTCTGCACAGGTGAGGAAAGAGCAGTGCTCAGGACTTATGTGCTGTACATGAGTATGAATGAGCCATGACTTTGGAGAAGAAGCAATCTTAACTACCAGGTGGTTCAGAAATTCACCCTAGAGACGGAAACATTCAGACAACTTAAAATTAAGTAATTAGATCAAGGCCATTACAATTAGTCATTGACAAAAAAGGAATAGAATCAGATTCTTGGCCTCCACTATAGAATGAAATTCTGAGAATCAATACTGTGGTGCAGGTAGTTAGGAGGCCTATAATCTATTTTTAAGTACAGATGTGTTAAAAATGACTTACTCATAATCAATTCAATAGGACTCAAAAAGACTAAATGCCCAAATATATTGTTTCGTTTTCAAGAAGTTTCCAACTCTCAAGAACTTAAAGAGATACAATATAAGGTCAAAAAATAATTCTGAATTTTGGTAAGGCTTTTGCAAGACCTAGGATCTAAAACATGAAACTAAGAAAAATGCCAGCATGTGTGATGTATGCAAAACAGAAATATTTATGTAGAGAACAATACTTACATGAAAACGGAAAGCAAATGAAATCTTCAAAAACTATTGCAACATATACAATAGGCAAATAATGATATAATTAGTTTTTAACAATTTAAAATTGATAATATATTCCCAACAGGAAACCTGAAACACACATTTCCCAAAGAAATTAGAAAATGGTCATAAGCCAGAGAAATGGTCATAAGTTTATGAAAAAAATGATCAGTTTTTCATCATCAAATAAGTGCAAATAGAAGTATCACTAGATGCAGTGTTTCACTTATTAAATTGAGAAAAAGGATATTTACTTTGCATAGAGTGTTAAGGAAATGAACCCCTCAAAAGTGAATTGTGTCAATTGATACAAAATTTATGATATAATTTCTTATCAAAACTTTAAACTAAAGTTTTTTTACTCAACTCTTCTAGTTTCTAAGAATATGTCCTAGGAAAAGTATGAAAGAAGCTTACAAAGATTTAGTTCTTGTAATATTGTTTGTGGTATTAAAAATTACAGTTTGATGATAAGGGAAGACTTACTCATTATTTATGATATTTAATATGTAATATATTTATGAAGTGTTTAAAAATTGATCAAGTTACCAGGAGTGTGTAATGGGTGTCTCTTTTTTGTAAAACAAGAGATGCAGAAATGTTAAACATTATTATCTTCAGGTTTGGCATTTATATGTGCAGCTTCTTTATCATTGTGTTTCCTGATCTGTCTATTCATTTTTGCCCATAAATTACACATTGCTTTTATGCCAATAATTTATACTATTTATAATATAAAGAGGCTTTATTTGGCTTATCTGCTGAGAAATTCACTGAAACAAAATGACAGTAGTTTCAGGTACTCATAAAAGAACTGACATTTGCAGAAGAGTTATCTGTAATGAAGAGATACTGCTTGATGCTCCTTGTAAGAAAAATGTAAGGTAGAAACTACCAGATCATGAGAATTTGGTAAAGTAATAATATCACCAGAATATATCCATCATTACTTTTAATCCTAATGAGTATATAGTTTTTAAAAAGCTGAATTATAGAAGCTACAATAGAATTGCAAACATAATGAAAATTATTTCAGATAAATAGAATAATCAATGAAGATATCTCTAATTAATCATTGTATCTTAACCATGGCATAGATTTGAGTAAATACAGTAGCAAGTTGTGACTAATAAATCTATATGTCAAAGAAAATTAAGTGCATAAAGCTTTATTTAAGGATGTTTGGATTACACTGGAAGAAATGGTATGGGTTTCTAAAAACGGGGATTCTATGCACTCAATTATTGTCTTACTATCTCAACTTATACTGATGTTAATTAAATGATTAATTAAAAATACTTTGCTCATTCTTGATAACCTAGGTTTCATCAAAATATGATTTATGTTACCTATAATCTAAATCAAACAATCCTATGGCAGTAATAAAGCTTTATCTTTTAACTGTAATAAGTTGTTTTTGCCTTGAAAAAGCTGTAATATTTACAATAGAGCTGGTAATAGGGGAATTCGAGTGAGTGGCTCATCTTGAGCATATGTTATTAAGGAGCATTGAAAAACTCAAAGATCAAGGAAATGATATTTTTATTCAATTTAAAACTTAAAATAACTAAATCTATGCAAATATCTTCACTGGCAAAATATCAAGATTTTAAATACAGTATTATGTAATTATAATTTATTGCAAAACAAAATAATCTGTTTTTAAAATTAAGTTGTTAGATGATTGAAATGCAAAATTAGCAATTTGGTTGTCATATTATTCATACAATTTTTGACAATCTCTGGTAATTAATTTTTTCCAAAACTTACTATGATGAGACTTTTAAAAATAAAATGCAAATGCTTGGAAGACAAATCCAAGCCACTGAATTCTTTGACATGGAAGGCCAAGTTTTGAAATCCTCCAGGCACAATAATCACGATGTGACTTACCACTAATTATCAATTCATAAAGTGGCAATAGAATCTAGTAAAACTCATGAGTGACTAGGAATATTGCAATCTTTAGAAACAATAAAAGAAGAAAATAAAAAAGCTTTAGATTCACACTCCTTTTAACCGTTCTGAGATCTATGTGGTCTTTTATGCCCATTAAGCCTTTGCAAATCATTTTTGCTAACTGTGGGAGGTTTCGTGTCTTGAGTAAAAGTTAGGGTTTAGAACTTTGAACATAGGCAGATCAGTAAATCCATTCACAGTCCTAAATGAGCAAGAAGGGAGGTGCTTGACTTGGTTGTTTTCACTTTGATTTGTTACTCGAAGAGCAAAACCACAGTAGGGTGATGCATGAACTAGAGCTGGGAGTGACTTAGCGGAGAGAGTTCCCTAATTTCTTTCCAGTTCCTTGCAGAAGTCTGCTTCATTTTGAAGGCTTAAGCAATATTGGCAAAATGAAGCACTCACGTATGTAGAAGAGTCTATAGGAGAGGAGTGGCCAGCTTTTAAAGTAGTAAGTGAAAGAGGAAGTTCATCTCCTGTCATTTGTGCTTGCTGTTATATAAGGGAATTTCTTGCCATGCCACAGCTGCAGATGGCTGTATTCTGCTCCTTGTTGTATGATCAGGCTTATAGCAAGCTACACTATCTACAAATTATATGCTCTGTAGCAACTTGATAAGCACATGACAGTGTGAATCCATGAACAAATACTTAGTGTTTAATAACCAATGTATTAATATTTATCTTCAATAAGACATAAGCTACAATAGCTTAGAGAAAAATAGAGATGAGGTCACTCAAACTCAAGTTTCTTCCATAAGGTAAGACTATAAGAAGTAAAGTAGGAGTAAGGCAAAGATTAAACAATGTAACCAAACTCAGTAGTCACCAGAAAACATTAAAAGGAATAAGGATATTTTAGCTTCATTGTTAAAATTGACATTAATCTAATTTTCAGCTATAAAATATATAAACCATGGGTCAGGTTTTGATATACATTTCACAATGGTACAATTGATGATGACCACAGTTATTTACTAAATTACTTAAATGTTCAATTATCTGAAAGTAGTGATAACTCACTTTTAAACTTTTTTGATATATAATTAATCTGGAAGAAAGTAAATATATTTATGATAACATATTTTAATTCTGAACCACTAGAGTCAAATACTCTGAAAGATCAAATCCTTTTATATCATCTGCATACTAAAGAAGTAGTTCTCTATTTCAGACATGGTCCTATTATAGAAAAATATTTGTATGTTATGAAAGCATTTGAAAAATACTGGATTCATTTTTTATCTAATGTAATTTTTTTAGTTTTCTTTAAAAAATCATTTAACAAGGCATCTCTCACTAATCAAATGTAAAGTGATACTTCATTCAACCAAAAAGTATTTAGATAGTTTAAATGACCTAATTGGCAAAGAAGCATAACTCTGCAAATTTTTGCATGACCCTCAATGACTTTCTCGGTTTTATTATAAACTTTCCAAATATTTTAAAGTCCTTCAATAAGAAAACTCATCATGAATGAAACAGAATGACGTACTCTGAGACTCTGTAATGTCTGTGAACACCTGACTCTGTCAAACACTGCCAGGCACAACCTTTCTTATATACGCCTTTGATTGATGAACTGCCTTATAGAGGTTACAGATGTGGACCTTGGTCATATAGATTTACTATTGGTTACTGCTTTTTATATACTTCTTTATTTTGGCTTTCTCTCTTGTTTATGGTTCTTCCCATAAACTGAAGGTAATGACATTGAAGGTTTTGTTTCCACTGAGAACACAAGTGTGGGTTTGACCTTCCAGGGTTCCACAGGTTGGGCAACCTCAGTTAGGTGTAAACTTTGATTCACCTTGTTGTACAGCACTGGAAAATCTCTAAAATATTTATACTTGAATCTCCCTCACTCAATTTCAAGCATGGATCTTTGGGCCTGGGGGCAATCCTTGCCTGCCCAGGTGGAAGTATGCACATTCCGTGGTCTATGTAAGTCTCTCAAAGGTCTGCATCCATAGTTCATCCATTTCCACCTTATCTTGACTCTTGAGTAATGAAGTTCAAATCCAATTCTCTTTGCATTTTCTCTATTTTTCTGCCACCATTTTTAGTAAAGTTTCAAATTTGTAATAAAAAGAAAAATAAAATATTCAAGTAAACTTATAATGAAAACAATCTTCAAATATTAAAAAAGAGTGGTGAATAAACATAGGTACTTGAATATTTGGTGAATAAATATAAATCTTATTTGGGATATCAAGATTAAGTGTTTTCAATGTTTTAGTGATGTTTGAACTACTTTAAAAATTCAAAGTACTCTTGATCAAAATGACATTTTTTAAAACTTTAGGTAATAGAAGAATTGTCAAATGCCAGTTCCCTAAATATAATGAATGTAATCTGTTGGTAATTAAGTTTCCTAGGATGGATTCACTGCTAAGAGAAAGCCAATAAAGGCCATCAAGACTTGCATATTTAATGTGATAAGAGGAGCTGGAAAAACTTTTATTGTAGAGCAAAATTTTGTTAGTGGATATGTTTTATGCTTAGATTTGGGCCCAAAGTCAAGCCACTGTTGTTTATAATTAAAATAATCATTATGAATATTGTCCATAGGAAGATATTGCTCCCCATATTACTAAAAAATACTATATTTGTTTAAAAATATTGCAAGTACATATGCATGTTATTTAATATGCAGATCATTGAATAAACAAGATATGGTAGGTATAAATGAATCATTGATACCTATAATTCTGAAGGAAAAGTTGGCGAAGATACAGGGAAAACATACTTTCTTTTAATGTTGGTAGGTCAAAAATTAGTACAATCATTTTGGGAACCAGTAAGAAGACTTCTCAAAATACTAGGAATGGAACTACCATGTGACCCAGCTATCCTAAACCTTGGTATTTATCCAAAAGAACTAAAATCAGCACAGTATAAAGATACATTCACACCAATGTGTATAGCAGCCCATTTCACAGTAGCCAAGCTTTGGAAAAATCTAGGAGCCCATCACCAAATGGATGGATGAAGAATTATTTACTCAGCAATAAAGAAGAATGAAATATATTCTTTGCTGGTGAATGGGTAGAACTGGGGGAAAATGTTGCTAAGTGAAATAAGCCAGACTTGAAAAGCCAAGAATTAGAAGTTTTCTCTCATATGCAGGGAAAACTGGGGAGAAATAGGATTTTAAAATGGGAGAATCTCATAAAAATGGGAGGACAGCAGAAGAAAGGAGGGGGACTGATGGGGAGGCAGGAAGGATGGGAATGGCAAGGAACTGTCAAATGAAACTACACCATGCTCTGGGCAGGTATGAATAAGTTATAATGATTTTAACTTTTACATATAGTTATAATACACAAATTAGCAAAATGATAAATAAGTAGAAGGAAGACCAATAGAGTGGAGGGAGGGAATCTGGGGAAGGAGGAGAGGAGGGAAGGGGGAGAATTGGGGATTGGAATGGAGCAAACTGGTTATATGTGGTTATGAATATGTCAAAATGAACTAATTTGTATAACTGTGATACACTAATAAATATTTAAAAGCCTCTTGATATAAATAAAAACAGCTTCTTCGATAATGTGGTTTTAAAGAAACTGAATTTTAATTTTGAGTTGATTTAAACTATAGTTTTTGTTCTGAGTACTTCAGAACACTCCTGTTTTCTTTGTTTTGTCCCAAAGCATCATTTTCTCAAACTTTGTCCAATTCTCTCATTTCAGTTTTTTTAAATAACTAAGATTCTTTTTTAGAATATTTTTTAGATGTTGATGGACCTTTATTTTATTTATTTATTTATATGTGGTGCTGAGAATCGAACTCAGTGTCTCACACACGCTAGGCAAGTCCTCTACCACTGAGCCACAACCCCAGCCATGATTTCAGTTTTAACCCACCATATTAATACTCTAGTATTAGGCATGCTATAGATGAGTAATACAAAAAAGAGCACTGACTCGGTTTGCTTTTCAAAAGTGATCAGGTGGCATTAATTAAACTTGATAAATTACAAGAATAGCTTATCTTAACTGGAAGTCTATGACTCTGAGTGCCATGACTCTTTTCTAATGATTATCAAGTTACAGGAAAACCAGACAAGGTGGTAGGTTGCTCTTTCTGACTTTTGTGCTGAGAGAAGATGAGGCAGGGGGAAAGACAGTTTTCATACTGGACAAAAATGAATTGTAGGTCATGGTTTCAAAAGCAGGCAGTTTTCTCTTCAAGTCCTGGCTCATGGGACTTTTGATTTTTCCACAAAGTAAGAATGATATATGTCATGTGGAAAATGTGAGCAAAATATCAAGCAGTTAGCAGAAAAATAATAAGAAAGAATTTACTGCACTTTAAATTTCCTTTTTCTTATTAGCGAGTTACCAGGAAAAGGCCAGCTCTTGTGTTACCACATAAAATTTATTCACAATAAACACTGTACTAAAATCCCATTTATGTTTCAGAGTCAATTTTTAAACATTCAAAATAATTTCCTGAGAAATATCTACCATGCCAATATGAATATAAGTGCACCTATATGAATACATATTATATTCCCCTTCTGGTGCATTTTATTATTCTTTATCAAGCAATATTAAAATCAATATGCATTCTGTGAACACATGTCACTTTTGACAGTATTCTGGCTAGGATATACCCAATCTGCAATTTATGAGACTCATTTTTTTAACATGCAAAAAATGGAGAAGGAAAACATCAATCATTTATTATTTTTTCTTTTTTATATGAACTTTGCTATAACCAAGTAATTCATGTAGGAAAATTCTCCCTTATAGAATTTTATGTGATAACTGCAAAAGAAAAGAGAATTAGAATATTAACATTTTGGAATCCCTAATAAAATGATGGATTTTGAAAATTGGAAAGAGTAGCAGCTCAAGCCATCAAGTAGAAATTTTATGGTGACCTCTATATTAGATGGGCCAGTGTTAACATCATGAAAGAAGAAGAAAATAAACCTGAAATATTCATTCTAATTTTATGCAATAGAATGTACTCACTATAAAATATGTATTTTTAAAATATAGAACCAGAAAATGCAAGCCTATAGGCAATATCAAACTATCAGTTTGCAAGTAATTTTGAGATTGGCAGACATATTAAACACCCCATGGGAATACAACAGACAAAAACTCAAAATTTGGAAAATTATCCTGTGTAAGTCATACAATTATTTGAACCAACAAACAATAAGAAAAATAAAAGGAGAGAAAATCTTAAGTACAAAGAACTTAAAATGATTTTTTAAAATGGAACCAAACACTGTATGTAAACTTAATGTAGATTTTGACATAAAAGTGTATGTGTAATATACATATCCACATGGATGTATATACCTGCCCATATGCCCATATGTGCATATAAACATGCAGGATACCTATTTACATATTCATGACATAGCAATATTAGGAATATATAGCTATGTGTAAATGTCATATAAATACTTACATATTTATACATAAAAATTTGGGAAAGTTGAATACCAATAAGATGAATTATTGCTTATGTGCCAATGTCATAATAATGTTGTTTAAAAGTCTACTTTCTAGTATTATACAGAGAAAGATGATATGATATCTGGGATTGTAATAACAATAATTTTGTGACAGCAAGATGAGGTGAATTTGGTGACATTGTATGTTTAATATGAGTGTTCATATTGTTGAAACAAAATGATGGGAACATAGTAAATTGTTTTAGGAAGTGTCTATGCCTGTACTTGAAATCATCCATAGTATTTTTTAATCAATACAGTAAAAAAATAAGTTTCTTTATTTCTGCAATAAATAGCTCGAAACGTGTTAGGTACTATATTTGGGGGGCTTTATCTCTTAAGGGCAAAGTATTGGGTTGGAGATTTTGGCGTCTGCTGGAGCAACATTGAAGTTGGCATATAAGCAGTAGGTCTGGTTTGCCTGTCACTGGTTCCTTTTATCTGCAAACTGAAGATGATGAAGAGACCCTACTCAAAGCTCCTGTATGTTACATAGCCAAATAAGCAGTGTGATTAGTTGGGCAGTACAAAAGCTATTACAGAAACAGAAGTCCACTTTCTATACAATAAAGCTTTTTATATTTGCTTAATACCTTTCTTTTGGGATATCTCATTTAACTAGAATTATTTTAAAAACTGCTCACCCACCCCCACCACGCACTTATTTTCAAATGTAAAAGAATGACTTTCTTAAGATGAAGAGGGTTGATTATATGTTGTTTCACTTTAATAGCATCAGAATATGCTTTCAGAGGTAAACTCTTTTGGATGGCCCTACTGTTGATTTAGACCATACAAATTATGGAGGCTATCATATTAACCTTTTTGTAAAACATTTTTTAATTATCTTTGACATTGATTAAAATTAGAATATATCTCAATTGATTTACTAAAAACATATGATTCTGGTATTAATAAAAACTACAGAAGTAGTAAGTCTATATTTTCACCTTGAAGGGTACATAATGCCCTTTTAATATCAGGGATAAGATTTAATGGTAATTCATATAACTGACACAATAGGAGATATTGTGCATTTGTTCTAAACCTACCCAAATGCAGAATGAAAGAGAGACTTACTAGAAAACACAGGACCACCAGTATCAGGGACTGATAACATGAATTTGTTATTTATATATTTTTAGAGGCCCTGATCTGGCTGGTTTTCCTTAGTAAAATTCAACAGATAAGGAGCATTGGACAATTATGTTCATTCAAGGATGGTGCATGTGGACATTATGGCTTGAGATTTGAAGCAGGCTATTAATTTAAATCTGGGAAGAAAGAATGCAGAGATTGGAGGAATGGCTCATTAGTGAAGCTGGCAGAGCCCTGGGGCACTACAGAAGCAGAGGCTGAGCAACCTGGGCTTCTAGAAGCCAAGCGGCTCGTCAGTGCAGGTCTCCTACCACATGCTAGCATAAAAATGAGCCAGTATTTCTACTGTGTAAGAGAGGTATTTCTAATCACCTTTATGTTCTCAAAGAATAGTCCAAATCAGTTGTATTGAAAAAAAGTATTATGCAAACCCTAATCTTGCTATTTATTTCAGAACAACTTTGCATATACTGCCATGAAGAGATAATTAAAAATAGCTTGCAAAGATTAAAAAATCAGTTAAGATATTAAACTAAATGTCAATGTATTAGCACTCTTCATACATCAAAGACATTCTATACTGAGTGTAAAGTATAATGGACAATTTTAAATTTAATTTGAAAGGAAATTCATCACTTATTTTTTTATTTTGTTGACATTTAATTTATCCTTCAAACCATAAACAGTTAAATAAATTCAATGTTAAATTCATATTGTTTCATCA
This sequence comes from Ictidomys tridecemlineatus, assembly GCF_052094955.1. Taxonomy (NCBI): domain Eukaryota; kingdom Metazoa; phylum Chordata; class Mammalia; order Rodentia; family Sciuridae; genus Ictidomys; species Ictidomys tridecemlineatus. The sequence continues at coordinate 80,432,594 of NC_135485.1, read as the reverse complement.
GGTTATTCATTTTTCCAGTGTCACTTCTGGTTTTACAACCAGCCATGGAAGAACAGGTCTTGCTTTGTCTCAAAGGGACTTTTCTGACACTAAAAGGAGCTGACATACTTTTATCAGTTTCTGTGTCATTTTTCCAAAACAGCTGTTCCAAAAAACATTGACTGAGTTCACATGAAATATTTTGCCTTCCTGCTCCAGAAAGAACCAGGAGGATCTTTCTTTGTCAGTGTGCTTGACTGTAAAAATTCGAGCAGGTGCCAGGACTCCTAGGAAAGGCACAGTATCCTAGGAATCAGAGCCGGCATTCCCATCCGAGCTCTATCACTTGAGATAAAATGACAAGCCACAGAATCGCGCAGCCCTCGCTAAGCTGACACTATCTTACCATAGATACATGGAGCATGCATCATTGAAAAGCAGTAGAAACACCCATTACCCTGTTACTAGTCCTGTGGGGTCTGACTTTGGGCATTAGCTTTAGATCCTGGATTCTGGATGGTGTTCTACTGCCAAGAAGTCTGCTTTGTATTCCCATGCCAACCCAAAGAGCTAGTTTTCCAAGTCTCCCTAATGTACAAATTAAGCATGTACTTAGAGAAGGAATGAGATTATAAAGTTCTATTAACAAAACCTGGAGAAGATTGCTCACTTAAGTTCTCTCTTTGAATACCAATACAACAGTATAGAATCTATCAGTTAAAACCAGATTTGTGTAATTTCAACAGCATTGTCACAAATACAGTTCTTATCTTCTCAGAAGTCAAAATGCAAAGCAAATTGGGAGATTTGGATCCAAGAATTCCAGATCAAACAGGTTTATCACTGAAGAAAACCCCTTCTTAAACACTTTTTGCTAATTCTCAGAGTGTAAATAAAACTAACAGACTTCACACTCAGAAAAAGTAGCCTCTCTTTTAATATCAGTAAAAATACAAGTAATATACACCTTCATTTTCCAAAGAAATCAGTGATCTCACGGTTCTCACTTTTTTTGGATTTTTCTGGTATTGTTGACTAAATGTGAGCAATTATAGTCTCTGAGTGAGTCAGCCTACAGAGATTTTATTTAGCCTTTATATTTTAAAATCTTTGAATAAAATGTCAAAAAATCTATCAAGGGAATAAATACATAATGTACTACTTGATTCCTGAGAATTTGCCTTTTCTGTTGATCTGATTCTCAAGATGCTGAGGGTGGGCCTTTCAGACCTGCATTTCCTACTGGAACAGTAACTGAAAACATTAAGCCTTAAAATATAAAGTCAAAAAGATTAACTGTGAACTCATCTGTGGCAACTGCAGTGGAGTTGCATCTTGTGGCAAATACTATTTTGTCAGAAATTTTCTACAAATTTGCAAAAGAGAATACATTTGACTTCTGAGGCATTATTCTTTAAGAGGATCATTTGCTTTATCACAAAAAAATACCCACACATACCCCAAAACACATATACAACAAGAAATGTAAATCCATTTATTTTGATAATGTTTCTATTATAATTAAACTCTCTAGGTAAATCAAAATATCAGACAATATAAAGAGCCCACTTCACCATTACTAAAATCTTAATGACAGTTTATTAAAATGCAGCAGTACACCCAAATGGTAGGTGCATGCAATTATTCACAGAGGTGGGGAGTTTTATGTTTAAAGAAGTTCTCCTTCAGTGTGACTGACCTATTTGGAATTATACTTCCTGAAAAACATGCAGAGTTGCTTTTTAGTACTATTGAACATATTGCACATGCATTAACTTCTGCCTCCCAAGTAATGCTGAAATCTATTTTCAGATACCTCTTGTCAGTTAGTCTCTACTTAAAATAGGGTGTTACTCATATGAATTTGATAGTTATTTTTTAAACTAGGTTTTCAGGACATAGTATACATTTGTCTGTACTTTATATATCTTTTAAAATAATTCATATTATTTAAATAAGCATTTTAAGTATAAGTCACCGTTTGGCCACTTTACATTCTCAGAATTATTTGTTGTCTTAGATTTCAGATTTCAGTTAGTTCTCTAGGCCGAATAGTTGGGAAGTGATTATACACAAAGAAAGAGGACTCGTGTACATTTGCTACCAAATATATGGCCCTAATGGTAACAAAACCATTGAAGTATACTTAGTTTTTAAAAATGAATCATTTTATTCTTATAAAAATTTGTTTGATCCTACTATTTTAAGTCTTGAATCTATAAATACACTAAATATTATTAATCTGCAATTTTCCTGCGAATCCTTGCTTCCTCTGGATTGCTAAGCAAAGCCCTGCTTGTGTTTTCAATATTAATGTATTTTATATATAGAAAGGGATGTGGGAAGGAAGAACACACAAAATTATAAAAATGGATACAAATCCATCCCCAAATATTTATTTGAAGAAGTCATTATTAATGAACTAACACCAAGCAAATTTGGGAAATTTTATTATTAATAATTTCAAATAGAATCCATACAAACCACACACATATTTCAGAGACTTCATGTAGAAAGCTTTTCATTTGTAAAAGGACTGGCTCAGTAGGTAAATCTCTCCTGAGGCTTTCACAGGAATAGAACATTCCAGTTAAGTGTTTCTCCTGTGGTTATAAATTAACTATTTCTTTTCCTTCCTTTTTGACATCATTCTTATGAGAAAAAAAATTGAAGCTTTTGTTAATTTTCTATGAAAAATCTTCATTAAAATCATAATCTTCATAACTTATATAATATTTTACCACTCCTGTGCTGTACCATCTACAATTCTTACATGGAATTCTGCAAAGCTTTGGTCAAGTTTGGTAACGATCTTGGGTAGTAACATATTTAATTCTTTTTCTCAGAAGAAAAATTGTTTTCTTAATGCCTACGTGAAATTATGTTTTCCTTCACTCTGTACTTTTAAAATATACACTCTAAGACAATTTGTGCATGATGATACTAAAAATGGAATGAAAAAAAATGCTGGTTTGCTGGGAATATTTTTAATCACTGGATGGGAAGACTGTATCCCCTCTCCATTACATCTCATGTTTTCCAAAGATACATAAACAAGGATACCAGCTGTTAGTGAAGCAAAAAATAATTAAGATGGGAGCTTCAACAAAAACCAAATTTGAAATAATGTGCTAATGATATGTGAGTAGAAGTCGATCAGAGATTATAAAATTAATAATGAAGAGGGGACACAGGGAAAAGAGTAATAATATTGGAATGATGAAAGGGAAAGAAAGGTTTGCAGCATTCTTTCTGCATGTTGACTGCAAATATTCTCAAGTGGATACAGTGATGGAAAACATCTATATATTTGACTCACATTTATAAGGATTGAAAATTGTTGACAATGTGTAATCACATATTTGTTAATAGGATATGTAGAATACATAGATATTATGTGCATGCATCTATATCTACAAACCTATTTCAATTGTCAAATAAAAATAACCATGAAAAAAGTGCAGTAACATTTACAAAGCATTTTTAAATATTTAATGATAATAATTGTTTCCTTTTATGAAGACATATTTCAGCATGATACAAGAACAACAGTCCTAGCACAAAGAGAAACACCTGTCCCAGGATAACATTGAGGATTCGGGAGACATGGAACCCTTATAAAAATAATCTTTGAAAATAGGTTGTACTTTAATAGTAAGTGGTTCTTTGCAGATGGTTCAAATATAAAAAGAGCCTTATATCATAACCTTCCCTGTCCTCAAGGACCCTGTGATTCACTCAACATCTGAATACTGTCTCTGCTCATGGCCCCTGGGCTTTGCATCCATGTCTAAGTGCTAGATTCACAAATTCTACTAGGTGCCAGATGGTACTCAGGGATCATTTCCTAATTAATTAGGCTCTTACATAGCATTCATTTACTCTTGGTATTATTGACATTTTATCACCTAAAACACATTTCATATTTAAACAACTTATCAGCTGCAATTTAGTCAAACTGGGATAATAAGGGTAACGTTCTTAAACTATAGCAAAGGACTGATACTCTTCCATCTCAAACTATTTAATTGTTTCAATGAGAAGTTGAACCCTCATGTGTTTAAAGCTTATACTATCAGATCCAGAAAACTTAGTTTTTACTAGTCCTGAAAATTTTACAATTAAAACAAATTAATATTGAATATTACAGTTTCACCTATTCTGTTTGCATGTAAAACCTTACTCAGGTGGGATATAACAGTGACTAAAGTATATAAATCAGTTAATCAAATAAAATAATGCCCTCCCCATCCCAGGAGACTGTAATTAGCTTTCCTGGCCTCCCCACACTGTGTTCCCCAGATCAATTTACAAAGCCCCCTTGAACCGTGGTTTTCCCTCCTGAAAAAGAAGATGATAATATTTTCCTCATGGAAACATTTACGGTACTTGAAATAGTGAAGTGAAAATAATTACTACCCTACAAGATAACAATGATTTCTCAATAAATGTCACCTGAGTAATGTTCAGGAGCTGGGGGGAATAAGATCATGCTGACGTAGTTCCTCAGTGGCAGTTTTCTTTTATGAGCAATGCAAGGTGGATCAGGCTGAACTGGGTTGTTGAGGAAGAGAAGCCAGGCTGTCTGTACCCTGCCAGGCTAGAGTGCCACACTCTGACAGAGAAGTTTGAAGGAGCATGTGGAAGTAGATTTCCGTTTTTCTCCAGCACCTGGAGGAAGATGGGCCATGTCGGGCACAACCGAGCCGGATGCCAGCTCCCACATCCTGGCTGTCTCCTCAGAACGGCACAGGTTTCTTAGCATAGTCCAGGGAATCACTGCCTGTGTTCTATAATATCTAGAGATCAAAATAAACACTCCTTGATAATGAACCATTTGGAAAATCACACATAGGAATTGCATACAAATATCCACTAAATAGGAATAGAGAAATCCTGAAGTCAGCATTACGAAAGTCTCCCTAATGACTGAATCCCTGTACAGGAATCGAGGACCCTCTCCACAAAGTAGAGAATTTTTTTTTTACCCTGCTTTAAATAATACCTAAACATGTAGACTTAGCTGGTTGTTAAAATTCAATGTTAAACAAAGTTTTAATTTTTAATAGTTGCTATCATATCTTCATTTCTCTCTCCAGTATGGGAAATTGATTGGGTGCAAGTAGATGATAGGGATGAGTTTTAAATTTTCTATATGGATTTGTTGTATTTTTGAGGAATTGCTTTTAAACCATAAAACATAATGTTATACTCATTCTTTCATATCAGGTCTCTCAATTGAGCAAAAATACACTGAAAAACTAAATTTTATTTAATAATATATTTATATCAAATTAGAGCATCTTTTACAGACATTATAAACATTTTACAAAAAAATATTCTTAAAGGTGTCATGTTTCCTGAGTGCAAGTTACAATGAAGAATATATACTCTAGTGAGAGTTCGCCATCAGTTATTAAGGTTATAATTAACAATCTTCAAGGCCTAATTCTTCTTTCTGCACTGCTGGATCAGGCAGATGATGTATTATAAATTCTCGGCCTTATTTATATAAAGTAATTATTCATCTGAACTCATTTATTACAGAGTACTGTCATTTCTCTAAATATAGTTCACTTTCACATATGTATGCTTACACTGTAATTGAGTAATCATCAAAGTATTATAAATACCAGAGTTTTAATTTGATTAAAAAGTGATTTTAGGTTTTTTTATGGAAATCAGACTGAATAAAAATGAATCATGTAGGAACCATGGAGTATTTATGAGGATGTGGTAGAAGAACTGCTGAGATTTTTAAAAAATGTTATCTCAGTAAATTCACTAGAAATAGTCATCAATGTATTAAATTAGCTCTTATTCAGTGAGGAATATAAAACACACACACATACACATAAACATATAATATTTATGTAATAAAAACAATGCTCTTCAGATTCAAGTGGCATATCAGCTTATAAACTAATTACATTTGACAGGTGCCAACAAATATTAAATATTATGCTGACACTGTCCATAGGAATATGAATAACACATGGGATCAATCATGGGGCTAGGTAAAGGGTAGATATTTCAATGTCAGAAAAATGTTATTTTAAATCATAGAATAATTCCTTTACTCTGTTATAGTACATATTCATCTTTTGAGTTTTCTAATCTGCACTACATAAAAATAATTCTAAAAATGCCACAGCAATATGACAAGTGCCAAAGGTATTATGAGAAACATGTATAATTCAAACCTAAGTCAAATGGTCCAGTGTATTGAGAATGAAAAGCCTGTGGATAGATTCTGGAAGGTCTTCCAGACCTTTCTCTGCTGTCTGACACTATGCTCTTCTCAGGACTGTGCCACTCAACTATAAAGTTCCCTCATTCCCAAGCCCCCTTTGAGGCCCATGTATGTATGTAGATTTTCAGTCCCTCAATGGTTTCAGAACACAGTATCTCTTAAAGCCCTCTCAGTGTAGATGTAAGCATTCCCTTTCAATTTTTTCCACAAGGCCCTTTGTCTCATTTTGCATAAAACTTCCTATATCACCTGTCAATAAAGGCAAAAATTCCAGCCAAAGTCTTGGCCACTTGCTAGCCTCTTGGTCTAAGATGGATAGTGTGTAGTTGAGAAGTGGACTGATTCAGGCTATGTTTCAACATTTCAGGAATTGCTGACAGATTGGCTTGGAGGGGTAAAGAAAAGAGAATGAAGGAAGACTCTGATTTTGAATTCAAAACTCTTTGTATGGGTAGAACCATTTACTAAATTGGGGGGAAGTAGGAGATGAACAGGTCTAGATAAAGGGTTTTTACTTTACACAATTAGTTTGTCATGCTTAAAGTTTACCCAGGTGAAAAAATTTTTGAAGAAAAAAAGATTTCCAGAGACACGCCTATAATCCCTGTGGCTCAGTAGGCTGAGGCAGGAGGATCACAAGTTCAAAGCCAGCCTCAGCAAAAGTAGGCATTAAGCAACTCAGTGAGACTCTGTCTCCAAATAAAATACAAAAAAGTAGGGTTTGGGATGTGATTCAGTGGTTAAGTACCCCTGAGTTCAAAGTTCAATCCCAAGTATCCAAAAAAAGATTTCCAGAATTAACAAACAGACAAACAAACAAAACAAAATACATGCTTTAGAATTTACCCTGTAGAGGGCTGGGGTTGTGAGCTCAGGGGTAGAGTGCTTGCCTGGCTAGTGTAGTTTTAGCCAACTACAGCTAAAAAAATAAATATTAAAAAATTATTAGATAATTACAATATTTTTATCAATAAATCTTTTACTCTTCAATAATGACTTTAAGCCTAAAACTATACATTTTACAGGAATATAAATTGCCCTTTTCACATATGATTTCTCAATTTTATTTTGCAAAAATTGCTGCTTTCCAATTAGTCATCACTGCTTTTCTGAGTCCACCAGCATTTATAGCCCAGTGATTTGTTCAGGAGTTCAGATGGACATGGCTCCTGCCTCTGTGGAATTCATATTCTAGTTGGGGAGTCATACAACAACAGAAAGAAACTTCTGTGAAAACAAACAACATAAACCACAACAAAAGGAACTGACGTGAAATTCAAGAGGGGACTTTATGATGAGGATTTTAAAGAATACCTTTCCATGATTATATTTAATTTGAGAAATAACAAAAGGAAGTAGCCATGTAAGCAATGAGGAAAATCACACTTTAGTTAGAAGAAGCTGTATGTGAATAAATATGAGTTGTCCCCAAAGGGATCATGATCAAGAAGTAAAATAAACCAAAATGGATGCCTAAGAGACTGGAAAAATCAACCGAGAAACAATTGTATGCAATGATGTAGGCACATAATGAAATTAATTCTTAAAAATGAATAGTTGCTAAAAATTTTTAAGCAAGAGATTAATAGTTCCTCAAATTTTAGATTTCTTTTGCAGTTGTACAAATAATTAGTCAAAAAAATGGAAGAGTGGAAGTGAGAAACAAGTTACTCTCAAAATATACTGACTGTGCAAAATAGGATATGTATTTCATAGCATACTATGGAGTTATAGAATGCACACACAATATGGTTTATACATTAAAGTACTTACATTATTTTTACTGTTAGATTATTTGTAGATGCATAAAATGACCTTTAGTAAAAGCTAATGAAGAATAGATACTATTTTTTTAAGAATACTTTTTAAAAAAAAATAATTTTTGTAGTTGTAGATCGACAGAATGTCTTTATTTTATTTTTATGTAGTGCAAAGGAATGAACCCAGTGCCGCAAGCATGCTAGGCACATACTCTACCACTGAGCTACAGCCCCAGACCAAGTAAAGAATACTTTTTGCTGGACATGGTGGCATATAAGCAGGAGGCCAAGGCAGTAGATCGAAAGATCAAAGCTAGCTCACCGACTTAGCAAGATTCAAACAATTTTTTACAAGACCCTGCCTCAAAATAAATAAATAAATAAATAATAAAAAGAAATAAAACAAATAATTTAAAAAAAACATAATGACTGAATCAGTGGTTACGCATTCCTGGGCTCAATCCCCAGTGCTGAATGAATGGATGAATGAATGAATAAATGAAAGAATGAATAAATAAATAGAATTTTCATGTGCTTCTTTGCTAGAATGATAAAATAATGTTATCAATAATAGGTACATCTCACATTGTATTTCTCTTGCTTTGTTTTATCTCATAACAAGTTTTTCTTGTTTTGTTTAGATTCACACTTCCATCAAAAAAATATTTGTAATGTTCTTTATTCAAACATGACACTTAAGATCTTAGCTAAATTATATTATTTCTTTTCTTTACCTTTGAAAATTCTTGCACTCAATGAAGTGTATCTCTGTTGTTTACTTAAAATAAAACTTGTTAATATCAGATATTCATTAACACTGTGCTAAATATATGATGGTCTCTATATTTTTGTTTTAGCCAGAAATATCATGTATTAAAAATTGAGTTCTATAGCTTAATGCAATTGAACTTAACTATGGAATTCATTATTAGCCATGATTGCTGTAGACAATGATCTTCCATTCAGGTTTCACAGTAACTACATCTGTAAATATTGACACAAGCAGTAATTCAGTCTATTGAAAATGATATGAATTTAAAGCACTGTTCATCCCAGGAACCATTCTTCCAGATGCTAATCTAATTTAATAAATAACATAGTATATTAAAAAGATTATAATATACAGATGGTAAGCCAATCATATTAAACAGACTATACTATACAGATTATATCATACAGATTTCTCTGGAGTTTGACCCTTTACTTTGGTGTGATGATGAAATTCAGAGATGCTACAAACTGATGGAGATGGAACAATTAGAAAAGTATGTATTAAGGAAGATGCAAGTTTAAGAGATCTAAAATCTATGCCTGTGGGGGATCGTTTTCCAATACCTTCTTAATTGATTGACCAGTGACACCTGTACACTGTAAATGTGTACATTAATATAGGAATAAGTGAATTGGAGCACTTTTTCATGCTTTGTAATGGTAAATCTCATGGCCTAAAAAACAAAACACATATAATCAGTGAGTAGTAAAACCAAGAGCTGCTAGCAAAGGGAGTGTGCGTTAAGCCAAGTGTCAAGACAGAAAGCTTCATAGTCCAAATTTACAGGCTTTTAGGCCAGACTGCCTGGATGTGGATCTTCATTGCAAATTAGTATTGGGGATCTCCTTGTTTCCATATGTAAACTTATTAATATATAAAATTGGAGTAATAAGTATACAATTTCATCAGATCATTGCAAGCGTCAAAAAATATTTATTGTCTGTTAACATAGTGGGTTGGGGAAGTGCAGTACATGTTCCAAATGTCCCTATTATGAATCAGAAAGCCCCTCATTCCATCTACTTAAGAATCTCTCTGTATTTCTTTCATTTGAACGGCCTCAGCTAGTATCTGTGTGGTGAGTTCTGCTTCTTTTGTTTTCTGCGTGAGTTTTATTGATGAGAGGAACAATTTATTCCAGTATTTTGCTACTGTGTTGGATAATTATAGTGATACAGGTATCATAATTATTCTTGACTTTAATGGAATTTCTTCTAATATCTCATCATTGAGTGTTTTGTTTACAGCGATTTCTGGTAGCTAATTTTCATCAAGATGAGGAAGTATCTTTCCATTTATAGAAAATTAAGAATTACTTTTTCTAAATTTTAATCAGAACTGAGTATTCAGTTTTAACAATATCTTATTCTGTTATATCTGCCTTCAATTTTCTTAAATGAAGATGGCATTAAATTTATGTTCTCTTATTTACATATTCAGATATTATTTACCTTTAATTTTTCTCCACTCAACATGTTCTCTACTTCCCTAAAATGCAGACCTATCAGGTTATACTCCGCTGAATCACTGTCTCCTCTTGCCAGAGTGGATCTATCATATATTTTGTGAGTTTCTGTAGCATAATCTATGATACTCAGGGAGGTTAAAAGACAGTCTTCTGGCAAGTAGATTGATAAGATTTTGCTATAAACGTGTGCTTATAATTTTTAATCCAATTTGAATTTTAAAAGAATGATGAGTTGGATAATCCATCTTGCACCCAAATTTGTCTTATCCACACTACACATCAAAATCTGTCACCTAGGAGCATTTGGCTCATCCCTGGGAAAATGTCTTGAATATGTGCTTAATGAAAAAGAGGAACAAACAAAAAACAATTCTGAAATTCACTTTCATCATCATCATCTCTTTATTACATTATGATCCTTGTAGTCCAACATCCAATCTGCTTATAAAAGTCAAAATCCTGGAAGTCAAGGCCAGACATAGTGGCGCAAGCCTGTAATCCCAGTGGCTCAGGAGGCAGAGTCAGGAGGATCGCCAGTTCAAAGCCAGCCTCAGCAATTATAGGGAGGCATTAAGCAACTCAGTGAGACCCTGTCTCTAATAAAATAGGGCTGGGGATATGGCTCAGTGGTGAAGTGTCCCTCAGTTAAATCCCCAGTAATCTTCACCGCCCCCCCACCAAGAATATCCTGGAAGTCAGGATTCAATTTCTCTCTTCCTTTCCAAATCCTTACCAAGTTCCAGTACCAGCCCAGTACATTGGTTAAGTGTGGTGACTTAACTCCAAAAATATACCCTGAATCTCACCTTTACCTTCCCTGCACTCCCACTATCCCCATATCCCCTGCTACCTCATTTGCCAATCAATCCATCTCTTCCCTCCTACTTCCCATCTGGATTATCACAACAGACCCCCGGCACTGGCTGCCTTTGTCCCCTTCCAATCCAGTCTAAACAGCAAATCCAGTTGTCCTTTCAAAATGTGAGTCCACTGATGTCTAGTCTGCTTAAACTTTTGCTCATATCTTATAAAGCCCCGAAATGAGCTGAGCTTCAACTTCAATCTTCAACTTCAGGTCTTATCTGTCATTTATTCTGTCCCAGTCACTTTAACTCAGTCTCTATTTTTTGAATCCCATGCATGCACACACAAAGGATTGGTCATAATTCTCATTTCTAGCAAATCCCTAGTGTAGGCATGTCTTTATTTGAATATTTTTAAATTATATTGGTTTTCTTTTTCCCAGTATTTTGGTTTTACTCTTTGGCATACTCCCTGTACCCATCTCATTGTATGCTACATTTTGTTCTGTTTTTAGATTCTTCACTTGATGCTGCATCATTGAGAAATACTTCTATTTGTAAGGGGATATTAAATGTATTCATTTTTAAATTGTATAATAGCTCATCTTTTAGACACGGCAAATATTCTAGTAAGACATGCTTTTAAATCATGGCACAGTCTTTTCTGAGCTCATCTATGTTTGCTTTTATCTTTTCTGAGAGATTAGCTTTTTCATAGAGACTGATCTGGTTAAAATAAACAGAGTCACATCATTATCTCCATCATCAAATCGAATCTGATGAACTGTCAGAGATTATCTGAAAAGGCCCCAAACATAATCCAAATGCAAAGATTTAGTGAACTATACCAAAAATGTCACATATAATTATTTAAGGACTCTAGGGTTGCATTTGTAATAATTTATATTATGCTATTTTACTTTTATATTTGAAAGCAAGAAAATAAAATTAAAAATGCAGAAATCTTTGCAATAAAATGTCATTCCAGAGGCACTTTACTTCAGTTTATACAAGCATTGTCTGCCAAAGGTTCTGTTAGAGATAGATTAGGAAGAACATAAAAATGTTTCTCATGTGCCTATTAAAATATAGACAATAGTACCATAACATTTCAAAACAGATACCCAAACTATATTCTCTTAGTAGCTGTTGTTTTGTCTGTTTTCTTTCTTTTGTTCATGTATTCAATACTATTTTTTTTTCTGTAGGCCTACCATACACAGCCATAAGTCTTGTATTTTGGGGTGAAAAACAGTGATAGAATCCACATCCAGATTCTTGAGGAGTCTGGTTACTGTCTGAAGAGTGTTGATTCAGCTCTAAGCAAAAGCTTTATTCCCACCTTGTAGAACTGTAACTGTCAGTACCGGGGTGGTCCTTTACTCTAGTCTCAGGTTGACCTTTTCCATTGGGGAGGAAATCCATACATGTTCTGATGAGGGGAAGGATTGTTCTAGTTAGCTTTAACCATACCTTAATGTATGCCAGTGAAAGTCCTGTATGGTGAGCTATGAAGCGAAAATGGAAGAGCATGGGAGGGAATGAACCACAGTGAAAAACCCACCTGAGAAATTTTCCTATGGGAGCGAGACAAGAGACCTGAAGGTAGCAAGAAGGGGGAAGGGTTAAGAAAGGGACTTAGTTGCATGAGTGGTGTGACTGCACATGTACATCCAGAGATGTACATGAAAAGTTGGGCTCCATTGGTGTACAATGAGTCGAAATGCATTCTGCTCTCATGTATAATTAATTAGAACAAATAAAAAAAAGAGAAAGGAACTTAGTTCTTCTGTTTTTCGCCTTACACTGACTTTAACAACAAAGGGGAGAAAACTGGTTGAAAGGGATAAGTTTAAAGTATATGGAAGATAACATATAGACTTTGGGGCAAGGTTTAGGAAAGAGAGAGAGGAACAAACCCCTCACAAAGGGATTAGCCTTTCACGGGAAGGACCCCCCCCACTGCCTTATCAGGGGAGAAGGGAATAGGTTTCTATATTTGGTATCCAAGTGAGAGCTTTTCTGTCTAAGGCCATCTATTCTTTTCTATACAGTGAGAGATGAGGTAATTTTCTCTGAAAAAAAAAAGATAAAAGGTTTAGAAATTTAAGAAGAGTAGAAAAGTTTGAACAGATCTGTGTAGATGCTTACTGAATGAACTGAGAAGATAATATCAGAGAATCAGACAGCTGTGTGGAGCCCAAGTGAGGTTTGTGACTAAGAATTTTCAACTGTGTAGAGAACAATCATATCTACCACTCATAGACACAGCATCTGCCAGGACAGCAAGTCAATCCTGGCACCAAAAACAGAAAAAAAAAAAAGAAAGAAAAAAAAGGAATCTCTAAAATTTCCATCCTAAGAAGCAAGAAGCTAAGAAAAGAAAACAAAATTGATAAAGGGCTTTAAAAAATTTCAATATTAGGAGAGAAAAGAAGGATCCAATAAAATTTTGTGATCACAAAATGTATAATAAAAAATTATGAATAAATTTGTAGCAATTTTTCAGCAACCAAGAAGAAATGAAAAATTACTTTAACAGAACAAAATTTTAAAACTGACAAAAGAAGATATAGAAACTCAGCATATTTTTACATCTTATGAAATTAAATTTTTAATGAAAATCTTCTCACAAAAATTATAAACATAGTGGTATCTCTGGTGAATTATATGATTTCTTTAAAGAAGATGTACTACCAGACTTATATATATGCATTATAAAATGTGAAAGAAAAGGCAACATTCTCCCTCAGTTACGATATTTCATTACTCTGCCATGAAATCCAGATGATGATATATAACAGGAAAAGATGTCTACAGAAGTCATCCTCCATTAATACAGAATCATTTTCATTGTTAAGTATTGGCAAGTGAAATCCATTCTATAGATAGGATAATCAATAATAGCCAAGTATTGTATACTCTTGGGATGGTTTAATTTTAAAATTGAAAAATTTAATTCACAAATTTGGCTGAAGAAAAGAGAAAAACATTATTTTAACAAGTGGACCAAAATCATTGATAAAACTCTCTTCCAATTTATGGTAGGTATGATCAATAAAATAAAAAGTACATTATTTAACTTATTACATGGAATTTCTAAGAATCCTAGAAAATATATCATAGGATTATAAAGGACAGAAAACTATTTTTTTCTCAGATCAGTCAGGGACAAGGCAAAAAGGCATATTCTTCATACTTATTCAACAATTCAGTGGAGTAAGGGAAGCAAAAATTCATGCCAACTGTTAAAGAAAATATTAGATTTCTTTTATCTGAAGACAATAGGGACATATATAGAATTTTTAAAGAAATTTACAAGATACATCAGAATTGATCAATCATATTAGCATGTTAATAGGATGTATGGTAAATATAAACAAATCACATTTACTTATATATTCTACAAAAATTTTTAGTCTTAAACTTTGGAATCTAGCAATTGAGTATTTTTTTAAATAGGGGTACTTGTATAAAGAGCTCAAGATATGCTAATATCTGCTATATGAATATAATTTCATGCTAAGCTAGCATTAAAAATACTTTCATTTAATAGTATTTCAAATACCAATTGAGTAGGAATTATTAAGCTGAAATATTAGAACAGACAAATATTTAAATATACATGAATGTATATGTGAAAGTACAGAGGGGGAAAACTATTTTACCTTCATTTGTCCTCCAAGAGTGGGTGAAAGAAAAACCAGACACAGTGCTAGAGTGTCCAAGAAATATGAATCAAAGGATATTTAGCATTTTATTTAAAATATTTTTGGATTTTTCTTTGTATCTATCTGACCAAATTCTAAACAAAATATATCACATACACTAATAAGGGTGGAGGAAGATATGTAGATAGAGAAATATAGACATGAGATTTTAACATAATCTAGGTGAAGGATTTTAAAGACCATTTCTTATTCAGGGAATGTATATCCAGAAGTTTGTCTTCCATCAGTATGAGGGTTAGGTCTATTATTATGAATATATTAATGTTTACTTTAAAATTTCCTAAGTCAGAACAATTTTTTATCCAATATAGATACTCCTTGACTTATGATTGGTTATATCTTGATAAACTCATTTTAAATTGAAAACATTGTAATACAAAATATACCTAAGACACTGGACCTTCTGCATACTGAAGCATGGCACCATAGCGTGCTGTGGAAACTCAGCTGCTTACCCAGGTGTGCGCATGGCTGACTGAGAGCTGCACCTCACAGCTGCTTCCCAGCACTCAAAGAGGTCTCACTGCACACTACTGGCCCAGAGAAAAGTCAAAACTCAAAATTTGGAATATGAATCCTGCAATGGCTATTGTTTTGCACCTTGAGCCAAGGACCTTTTGTAATTGGGGAAGACTAATTTTGCATCATGAGTCAAGGACCTTTTGTAACTGGGGAAGACTAACTTTCAAATTCAGTTGTCTTTCTTCAATAGCTAGGCATTTCCTAGTTCAATATGTCTTTTTTCTTTTTTTTTTTTTAAAAATTCTTTTGTACTTTCTACATTGAAAATATTAATGTCAGAATTAAGAGTCCGAAATTCCCAGTGACATCAGCAAGACTGTGAACTAAGAGACTTCCTCCTGGTGATGGTGGGTTGTGGAGGACACTGGAGCATGATGCTACTGTTCTGAGTCATTGTTCTGAGTCTCACCACTTCTGAAGCACTGATGTACCCACCCCCAGAAAATTGGACAATGGTGTATTATGTGCTTCCTGGTTTACCACAAATGTAACAAAAGAATTGAATCATAATTAACATTTATCTCACTTAAAATAATTTGATTCATTATGTTCTCTAATTTAGTTATATGTTTCTTCCTACAATAGATTGCAATTTTTAAATGTCAGAGTTTATCTTTTTTGTTAATTCTGTGCCACATGATTCTCACAATATTTTAGATTTTCTATAATTATAATATCATAATCATTAAATTTCTTGGATGATTCCTAAAGCCAAATCTTTTTTTTTCTGTAAAGAACTGAATCAAACATGTTCAACAACAGCATAGCAATTTCTTTTCTTGTTTAATATGATTTCTATTAATGGTAATTAGATTTTTTGGTGAGTTTTTAGTTTAGACATGTAAGTGCTATGGTCAAGGTTCATTTTATTTTCTTTATTTTTTACATGGACTTATATCAAGTGAGACTAAGCTCTGCACCTAAACTCATTCTCAGTTGAGCTTTTCTTCTTCAAAGATTATGCAGAATAAATAATATTTTAGTCTTCTGAGAGAGCTATCACAATTCAGCAGGGCTTTGTTGCCTTGTAGGATAGATAGCTTCTATACTGTTGGCTTCTGAGTACTTTCTGCTTGTGTTGACTTTTGAAACTGAATATGATCAAATCATATCCCTTTGATTTTAGCAGCTATATCAAATTGCAGGATGACCACTTTTCCCATTGTACCACTCTTTTAACACAAACATACAAATATCCAGGTTCTGCTTAGGTGGAGCAGCCAATCACCAAAATCCACACCAAATTGAAAGGAAGAAATTCTAATTAGTATATTGATGCAATAATGCCTTCATTGTTGATTACCATAAGCTGTTATCAGTGAAGTGTGTGTTCTCTGTATTGGGATCAACCAGGGCTTCTGTTCTATTTTACACAAGTAGCTCACTGGCTTAAACTCACACAGGGATATGTATCACCTACATGATTAGATGTCTATATTTCCACTAGTTTTAGCCAAGGGGGTTTTTATTTTCATTACTAACATCTCTCCATTGTACTCCATAGAGACTAGCCATTTCAGTGGTGTTAATATTTAACAATAGATTTCTAATTTAGGGGGAAATTTTTCAATGAGACTTTTACTTTCTTGATACTTAATTTATATGGTCATATATCTAAAGTAACTGAAATCCTATTCAGTTTCTCATATTATTTTATAATTTTCTTTTCAGATTTTATTATAATTTATCAATTATGACTTATGAAGGAAAATATACATTTATAATAGTTCTAGGGGTCTGTCTTTTTATAAAATTTTATATTTGCTCCAAAATATTTGATAACAAAAATAATTTTGATTATTTTTTAGGAGAAACCTATTTTTGTTAGTGACATTATTTATTTAATTTGTTTCCTACATCTGGTAAGGCATAGTAGTTCTCTACGTTAGGATTCAAAACTTAAAAATAATGTGTATATAATATTTATGCAATAATATGTTTAGTATTGACAGAATTTCTCTTATTCACTCAGCAAATATTTTTCTATCTTCTATTTTTGCCTGGTACTGCATAGTGATTTGGCTAAAGTTGAGATAAAACACCGTGAGTGAAATTCTATGTAGCATTCTCTGCTTTGATATCACATCAGCATCCGTTCTTCCCTTGCCCACCTGCCTTGCTGGCTGCAGGACTCACACTATGGCTGAATTCCTCCTATCTTCATCCTCCTAACACTGATGGGCCTCTGGTTCTGGCCTTGAATGCTACTCTTGTCTACAGTCTCCACATTTACAACTTAGAAAGTCACAGAGAATCCCATCTATTATTCAAAACTTATGTCCCTAGGAATACTCTACAAAAAGACTTATATTTTCCATTATTTATTTATATATTTATGTCTAATAGCAAATAGATATCTTAGACCTAAGATGTCCTGAAGATTATTGATCTTTTTTTTCCCCTACCAAAGTAAATCTTTGCCTCTCCTTCACTGATTTGACAAATCTTTATTTTTAGGCCCAAACAACAACACAACTTTTGTGTTTTCTATTGTTCAAGGGTTGCAACAGTATCAACTCTTCAGTGAATCTCATAATGTGTAAGACAGACATATATTCAACATTCAATCACTTGTGACCTCCTTTGTCCATTCACCTTAGACCAGTGAGCCACGCCTTCTTACCTACAGTCAGCAAGAACTTCCTACATAGTGTCTGGGCTTCCAGTGTTCCCCTCCCTTTAGTATGGTATCAAAAATATATGCATCTCTTCTATTTAAATCTAAGTGTAATCATTTTGCTTCTCAGCTTCTGCAGTGGTTTCTCTTCTACAAGGAACAGAAGTTGAAGTCCCATAAGGAAGAAACTGTCTACCTCCTGTCATCTCCTTGGTCTCTTTTCTAGCTCTTCTCCAGCCAGAGCACCTTCTTAACCACATTTCTTATTGCAAGCACTTATTGTATTATTACATCATGAATATAATTTTGTCACATTATGCCATGACCCCTCGCCAGCAAGGAGGACACGACACAGGATTCTTCTTTAAGCAGTTTATTCAGGCCTTTACTTATGTGTCTCTGGAAGCTTCTCCTACTACTACTACTACTGCTACTACTACTACTGCTACTACTGCTACTACCACTACTGCTACTACTACTACTACTTCACCCGAGCGCCCCAGCCTTGATAAAGCACATCAAGCCCCAATGCACAACTGTCACGTGGATCTTTCTCATAGGGTGTTTTACAGCTACGTGCCATCTCTCCCAAAATAAGGAGTTGTTTATCACAGGCCACGGCGCTTATCAGCGCCATCTTGTAATGGCGACCACAGTCCGCTGACACGGCTCACCACAACATCATATTATAATAAACCTTCTGGTTTATGAAAGTGAGTTTGGTAAAATATAAGCATTACTTTAAACACATAAAATGAAATCCCCCAAACATATTTTAAACAAAAATTTAAATGTATAACCAAGAATATTTTCATTACTCGTCTTCTAACTTTACTCGCAGATACAAGCACGAGAATCGTGTTATTTCATGCAATATCATAGATAAACATTAGCAGGAATATTTGCACACACATGTGTCCTAAGCATAGAGAATATTATTACTGAGAAAACATTTTCTGCTCCTCTGAGAGCAGGAAGACATAAATCTAAAAGTGTGGCAAAATAATTATAAACCTAGCAGCAACATGAGGCCAACTTAGGAAACTAAGAAAACCAATTCACTGAGGCCTTAAATTGAAAGTTGAGAGAGAACAACAGGTCAGGAAGGAACAGTGCCCGAAACCCTCATGTCTGAGTAAGGGAGTGAACGGCCACACTTTCTCCATGTGCTGGTGTGTCCAGGTCGGTCTGCGAGTTGCAGTGACAGCTGGTAGTGGAGGAGTCTGGGCCCGCGTGAGAGGGCAGTGGGCATGAATCTCCCTACCTTCCTCTCAACTGTTCTGTGGACATAAAACTGCTCTATAAATAAAATACATATTTTTAAATAAAGTTTTGAAGGTGGAGCAGGGACAGAGAATTTCTTAAGGGATGAGTCAACAAGCAAAATGCTTCAACCTCTATCCTACCCCATTTTTGCAGTCCTCTATGTGGTGTTCTCTGCTGGAACCAAAGTGGCCTGGGACTTTGATGCTGATGATGGAGCGGGTCATGCACTTTGCTTTCTTCCCTGCACCAGACAGGAACAGAGAATCAAAACTCTGCATTATATTTGCATTCACTTGCTCCCATATCCACTAAGAGGTGATCTCAAACAATCTTAATAGGATCACATCTACTAAATCTATTACATTTTTTCTATACTTCCTTTTGGATTTGACTAAAAGGAAAATATTTTACTAAACATTCTTTTTTGATGATTTATATAACGCCAAATAGATTTGTTACTCCTAATCTATAATATTCAATTTTGTTTATTATTAAGAATTGTAATGCAAAAACAAATAAATAGGTAAATATTTTAAAAAATAACTAATAATTGGAGTGTTTATTTTATTTTTGGATAAGTTGTTTTGTAAGAATGTGTGGTCTCCTACATGGTGTCGAGTGGCTGCTTCTAGTACTGAAGACCTTCTATATACAAAAGAGCTTAGTGTGATAAAATCGGCCTTTAATGCAGATTGGTAGGAAACTTCATTCTTGATCTCTAGGTGACATTCTTCACTTCCACTTATATCACCTGGGTAATTACTACAGGTATGGTACAAATGAATTTAAGAGGCCTGGAAATGTGGCCTAAAGGAATGTAGAGCGAGCATTGGATGTGGATGTCAATGTGCCTTCTATTTAAAACAATCCTTTCATAAAAAACTAAACAATAAATCACCACACACAGGTACATACACAAATGTTCTTCACAGAAGTGAAAGATACAGCCATCACTCTACAATAATTATAGGAGAGGTCAGGCGCAGGGGCACACACCTGTAATCCCAGTGGCTCAGGAGGCTGAGACAGGAGGATCATGAGTTCAAAGCCAGCCTCAGCAAAAACAATGTACTAAGCAACTCAGTGAGATCTTGTCTCTAAATAAAAAATACAAAATAGGGTGGGGAATGTGGCTCAGTGGTTGAGTGTCCCTGAGTTCAATCCCTGGAACCCCCCAAAAATAATAATGGGAGAAATATAAGACAATAAGAATAAAGTTTTGGGAGCTAGTGTCATTTGAAAAATAAATTTGAAACTTGTCTTCAGAAAGACAATTATTTTTAAACAGTTTGAAGGAAAGCAAAATAAATTTACATCTGTTATACCTTATCAGTGTTCGTCATAGGTCATAAGGATAAAAAAAAGAATAAAATCCCTTGGTCCTATGCTCATCCTTCCTTCTTTCCTATTTTATCTGAAAATCATTTAACTGATTCAGCTGTACACTAGCTTGATTTGTCTTAGCATTCCTGTGTTTAAATTACACTGTCTGAACTACTGGAGCTTTCTGAATTTTCCTTTTTTTTTATTGGTTCTTTTTTGTTATACATGTCAGTGGAATCCATTTTTGACACAATTATAAAAGCCTGGACTATGTCTTGCTCTAATTCAGCCCCCTGTACCTCCCCTTCTGGTCTCTCTCCTCACTCCTGCTCCCTCCCCAGACCTTTCTCCCACCCCCTGCTCCCTTTGCTCCACTTATCTTCCTGCCATTTACCCATAGTTAGTTCGTTTTTTTTCCCTCTTTTTCTATTTTGTTTTGTTTTGTTTTTTGTGATGCTGGGGATCAAATCCAGGGCCTTGTGCGTGCAAGGCAAGCACTCTACCGAGCTATACCTGCAGCCCCCATTGTTATTTTTTTTTAAATTAATTTCTTATTGATGGACGTACCCAAACTGAACCAGGAAAAATACAAAAAACTTAAACATATCACTATCAAGTAATAAAATTGAAGCAGCCATCAAAAACCTTCCAATAAAGAAAAGCCAAGACCACATGGATTCTTAACCCTGTTCTATGAAACCTTTAAAGAAGAATTAACACCAATCCTCCTCCAATTATCCTATGAAATAAAAAAAGAGACAACTCTTCCAAACTGATTCTATGGAGCCAGTATCACCCTGATACCAAGCTCAGACAAAGACACATCAAGGAAAGAAAGCTTCAGACCAATATCCTTTATGAACATAGATGCAAAAATTCCTAATAAAACACTGGCAACCCATATACAAAATACATTAAAAAGATAGTGCACCATGATCCAGTGTTTTTTTTTTTTCCTATGGATGCAAGTTTGGTTCAACATGTGGAAATCAATAAATGTGATTTACCATATCAATAGACTTAAAGACAAGAATCACATGATTATCTGAGTTTCTTGATATAATCAGCTCTCTGTATCTATATTTTTCACATCACATTTATCCCAGCTACCAAGGAAATTAGAGGGAGGGAAGAAACCATTTTGCAGCTCAAGCTTAGAGAAACAGCAACTGAGGGATGAAAATCCTGACAACTGCTCCTAACCACTGAAGAATAGGTTTTGCCAACCCACAAAACATAGCATAGTGCATGTTTAAGAGACTATGAGAAAATCAAAAGCGGAGAGGGGTTGATATAGGGGAGAACTGGTTGGTGAAACATACCAAACTTTCTTCCTTCACCTCTCCTTGAAATAGAGGGTTCTCCTTGAAATAGAGGGTTGGGAGAGTTGCATCTGGCTGAAAGAGTTGCGCCTCCAAGCACTCGAAAAGGTGGAAGATAAATTGATTGAGTTTGGAGTTTAAATCCAAGAGTCTTAAAAACATAAAGTTAATGCACATCCGAAGGGAATGAAAATTGACCCCTCCACCAAACAAGTGAAACCCAGGCTCCCCCCCCCGGGACAGTTTACCAGTGTCATCTGGCATCTGTCAAGCCTGAGAGGTGAGCTAATTTAAAATCTTCACACCAATCCTAGGAAGAGCTTGGAGGCTAATAAAACCTAAACTCAGAGAACTGATAAATGAATTTGTCAAAGTAGCAGGATAAAATTAACAACCACAAATGAGTTGCATACCTATACACCAATGATGAATCAGCTAAAAGAGAAATAAGGGAAACTACCCCATTGATAATAGTCACCCCCCACCCCCTGCAATAAAATACTTGGGAATTAATATAACAAAAGAGGTGAAAGACCTCTACAATGAAAACTATAGAACACTAAAGAAAGAAATTGAAGAAGATCTTAGAAGATAGAAAGCTCTCCCATGTTTTTGAATAGGCTGAATTAATATTGTCAAAATGGCCATACTGCCAAAGTGCTATATAGATTTAATGTAATTCCTGTTAAGGTTCTGATGATGTTCTTTACAGAAATAGAAAAAGCAATTGTGAAATTCATTTGGAACAATAAGAGGCCCAGAATAGCCAAAAAAAAAAAAAAATGCTTAGCAAGAGAAGTGATGCAAGAGGCATCACAATACTAGACCTTAAATTGAATTACAGATCCATAGTAACAAAAATGGCATAGTATTGGCACCAAAACAGACACAAAGACCAATGGAACAGAATAGAAGACAGAGGCAAACTCACATACATATAGTTATCTCATACTAGAAAATGACGCCGTAAACACACATTGGAGAAAAGATGGCCTCTTCAACAAATGGTGCTGGAAAAACTGGAAATACATATGTAGCAAAGTGAAATTAGACACCTACTTCTCACCCTACACAAAACTCAACTCAAAGTGGATCCAGGACCTTGGCGTTAGACCACAGACCCTGTGCCTAACAGAAGAGAAATTAGGCACAAATCTCCCACATGTCAGCTTCCAAAATAACTGTCTCAGTAAGATTTATTTTTATTTTTATTTTTTTAAGAGAGAGTGAGAGAGAGAGGGAGATAGAGAGAGAGAGAGAGAATTTTAACATTTATTTATTTTTTCTTAGTTCTTGGCGGACACAACATCTTCGTTTGTATGTGGTGCTGAGGATCGAACCCGGGCCACACGCATGCCAGGCGAGCGCGCTACCACTTGAGCCACATCCCCAGCCCTTCTCAATAAGAATTTTAAAGCATAAAAAGCAAAATCAAGAATCAATAAATGGGATGGAGTCAAACTAAAAAGCTTCTACACAGCAAAGGAAACAATCAAGAACATGAAGAGAGAGCCCACAGAATGGGAGAAAATCTTTACCACCTACAACTCAAGTAGACTTTAATCTCCAGGATATACAAAGAAGTCAAAAACTTAACACCAAAAGGAAAAAAGAATCAATAAAGGAGTAAAGGAACAGAACAGGCACTTCAAAGAAGAAATACAAAGGGTCAAAATATATGTGAAAAATTGTTCAACAACTCTAGTAATTAGAGAAAAGCAAATTAAAACTACACTGAAATACCATCTCACTCCAGTCAGAATGGCAATTACCAAGAATATAAGTAACAATAAATGTTCATGAAGATATGGGGAAAAAGGTTCACTCATTCATTGATGGTGGGACTGAAAATTGGTGCAACCATTATGGAAAGAAGTATGGAGGGTCCCTAGAAAACTTGGAATGGAACTACCTTTTGACTCAGTTATCCCACTCCTCCATTTACACTCAAAGGATTTAAAATCAGCATACTATAGTGATGCAGCCACATCAATGTTTATAGCAGCTCAATTTACAGTAGCCACACTATGGAACCAACCTAAGAGCCCTTCAGCAGATAAGTGGATAAAGGAAATATGGCATATACATACAATGGAATATTACTAAGCCATAAAGAACAATGAAATTATAAGAGGTTATGAGGGGCAAGGGGGTGGGGGGAAAAAAGGGGAGAGAATTGAACAACAGCAGAGGAGGTAGAGAGGGATGTTGGGAGGGGAGGGGAGGGGAGGGGGGATAGTAGGGGATAGGAAAGGTAGCAGAATACAACAGTCACTAATATGCCATTATGTAAAAATGTGAGTATGTAACAGAAGTGAGTCTGTATTATGTATTTGGGGAGTTCAAAACCCAATTGAGTCGAATGTATGAAAGATGATATGTCTTGAGCTCTGTAATGTTTTGAACAACCAATAAAAAAAAAAACATGAGATCACATTGCTGAAAAAAAAAAAAGAACAATGAAATTATGGAATTTTCTGGTAAATGGATTGAACTAGACAATATCAGGCTAAGTGAAACAAGCCAATCCCAGAAAGCCAAAGTCTGAATGTTTTCTCTCCTATGTGCATTTTGATCCCCAACAAAGAGGGTAGGGATATCATTGGATTAGACAAAGGAAACTAATAGGAAGGGAAGAAATAGGAAAGATACTAGAATGAATTATACATAACATTCATGTCCATATGTATAAATACACGACCACTGTAACTCCACATCCTGTACATCCACAAAAACAGAATTGTAATTAGAATGTTATACTTCACTTTGTATAATATGTAAAAATACAGTCTACTTTCTTTCATCTGTGTTTAATTCTTTAATGTATTTACTTCATTCAATTTCTCTTTGTCTAGAGAAATTACACATATCCTTTTATGTTTGTCCAGAAATGCATCACTTTAGAAGCTGTTTTCTTTTATAGATCTTTACCATTACTTGAAATGACCTTCTGCTGATGGGTCATGTTCTTAGCTACTGTTTGTTTGAAAATACCTTTATGTGTTCTGGATTTCTTAAAGATTCTTCCAGACTGCTTACATTCATGTTGACAGGATTTTGTTTTCAGCATGTGACTTTCAATTGTTTCCCGGATCTTATTGTTTTGATGATAAATTGATACATACTCCTGTCATTGCTCCTCTATTGTTAATGTGCTCTTCTCTGGCTTTTTCCAAGATTGTTTCATTACAGATGGTTTTGAAACCTTTCATAATTGTGAATGTGTCAATTTATCGTGAATACACAACACTCTAAGTAGGTCTGTAGCAAGTAACAGAATATTTCAAAACACATAAAGGAGAAACTGACATAATTGAATTTATAAATAAACAAACATTGTTGTAGATTCAATATGCGTTTGTGAATCAACTAGACAGAAAAATAGAAATGCCAAAAAAGACTTAGTAATATTAGCTAACTTAATTGACATGTATAAACCACAGCAACAAAATGAAAGAATGCAACATTGGTGTGTGTGGGTATTTTCACTAAGATAGTCCATATGCTGTGTCTGAGAATAAATAACTTAAAATAAATGAAATAATGCTGAGCATTTTATCAGTTGTTTAAGCATTTTTGAGCTTCCTTTAACAATCTGTGATCTATTGTTTTCTTTTAAGTTCAAAATGCTTTCTAATTTCCCTTTACAGAACTCCTACATGCTGTTGTACCCAGTAAAATCCCATCTAACACCCACATTTCAACCGGTACAATCATGTGGTATATTCCTTATATGCTGCCTGAACATTACATGCTGTGTTTCTCTCTGGTACTGAAGACAAAACCTTGTCCCAGAGTGGCAGCACAGGTAGGCTGGTGGATGAGTGGTAAGCATATACTGCAGGTATGGAGCCCAGCCCAGGTGTGGGTTTGAGGCAAGGTGTGCCCACCTGTCCCACAGCAGCTGCCTGTCTTGGGCCTGATGTGAATGCCCATTCCACACAGCACTAAAATCCCAAACTCCAAGCATCCATGATTCATCTACTTCAGCCTCCCACTTCCCCAAGAGTGGCAGGAGGGAAAATAGTAGTGGGCAGACCTGCATGAAGATTAGCATAGATTTGAACTAATAGACTCAATCCTTTTCCAAACTCTGATTAGCATAAACATGGACCAATAGAGTTGACCCACTTGCTATATAAACCCCTAGATTAACATATTCAAGCAGCAGCACCCATCAAGTTCCTTCCCACCCTGTGAAAGCACTCTCTCTTTTCTTCCCACCTGAATAAATCCTACTCTTTGCACCCATTCTTCCTCATTCATAGATTTAATTCTTCAAATTTGTGAGACAAGAACCAGAAAGAAGTTGGCAGTGAGCTTCTGGGGTCCGCTATAACACTGGAGGGCAAAGTCTGCTATTAGTTGCTGCAACACACCACTCAGTAGTAGTGAAGCATTGGACTTTGCTGGCTGCACCTTTCAGGGGGGATTCTGGGAAGCATCTCCTGCCTTGAACAGCTGCTAACACTACAGCAGGCTTTCTTACCTGAAGAGGACTGCAACTTATGCAGACCCTGCCACTAGAAAAGGAGAAACGCTTCAGTAGTTCTAAGAAAACACATCCAAATGAGAATTGATGATCTTTGCCCCAAATATGCTTCTGGTTTACGTTCTCTGAGAAAAGAAGACATATTCTAAGTTTTCCTCTCTTTATTATAATCTTCATGAATCTTGTTCATCAAATCTTACAGTTTTTAGGTTATACCATTTTTTCTGTTTTTTAATACCTCCTCTCTATCCCTGATGTGATGCAACAGCTATTCTAATCCTTTCTTTTTTCAGTGACTACAGGGGTCTTAAAACTAGTTCTCTTGATGACAGTCCTAGTTGATCAGTATATCATTTCACCATTTATACTTGTTCAGTAAGTGCACTTTTAAAAACAAAATCTGACCACATATTTCTGTGTTTGAAATCTTTTTATGACTTTCCTTGTTTGTAAATAAAAACTCACCCTTTTCCATGAGCTTGAAGACCCTATATTTACTGATCCTTGCAGGTTATCTCAGTCTCATATTACAGTTCTTTTCCTCATCACACTCTGATCTCACTGGTTTCCACACACTCAAATTCAGAAAACTCTTATAAATAAGAAAGGGACATTGAAAGTGCTCTGTGAAGCTTACTTGGGACAATTCTAAAGGGTAGACAACTTTATTCTTGGAAGTTATTCCTAGGTTCAGAGGAGATATGAATGCACCTTTGTCTCTTTTACTCCTGCAGAAAAATAACTTATTCTGTTCCTAAAAAGATCATTCATGCTTAGCCTCAGCAAATGCAGCAAACCTCAGAAAACACAATTTTCCATTAACATGCAACTCCATATCCATTTATTTAGTGGACATTGTAGAGACTCCCTGGAATTCTCAGGTAAGGCCAGCATCCCCAAATCCTGTGTTTGGATTGAATGTTGGGTCTTCCTCACGAGCACTGAATTGTTTTGGCCTCTCCTGGCTCACATCTGCTCACGTTTGCCATTCCTCTTCACCTAAGTACTGCTGACCTCCCCTGCCTGTCTTCCCCGACATGCATACATTTTCTACCTTGAGTTACTCTTCTTCGGGAATATAGTACTATCACAATCACACAACTTATGAGTCCAACTTCCGCTTCCAGTGGAGTCCATTTAAGCTCCCTCATAAACTATCTAGATTACTTCTTCCCATCATCATTCCTCTGGACTTGTTTTCTGGCTTAGGACCTGTATGTGTCTCTTACTCCTGCAGCAAACTCTGTATAATGATAATACACTGATCATTAATAAAGCTAGAAGAAAGAATTTTGAATGTTTTCATAATATGATATGATCCTATACTTAGATGCTCCAAAAAACTCCATCAAAAGCCTGCTAGAACTAGTAAATTTGTCAAAGTAGCAGGTTACAAAATCAACATACAAAAATCAGTAGCTTTCCTATATACCAATAATTGACTTGCTGAGAAAGAAATCAGAAAAACAATTATATTCATAATAGCCTCAAAAACCAAACAAATAGAAAAACCAGGAATAAAGCTAACCAAGGAGGTGAAGGACCTCTGCAATGAAAACTGTAGAATATTGATGAAAGAAATGTAAGAACTTAGAAGATGGAAAGACTTACCATGTTCACAGATGGTAAGTCAGAATTAATATTGTTAAAATGATCATACTACCAAAAGCAAGGTACACATTCAATTCAATCCCCATCAAAATACCAATGACAACAATGCTGGAGGTATCATAATACCTGACTTTATAATACTGAGTTTTAATAACCAACTGCATGGTATTGCCGTAAAAAAAAAAAAAAAAAACAGACATATAGACCAATGAAACAGAATAGAAGACACAGAAACAAACTCACGCCTCTATAGTCATCCTATCCTTGACCAAGGTGCCAAAACATACACTAGAGAAAAGATAACTTTTTTAACAAACAGTGCTGGGAAAACTGGTTATCCACATGTAAAAGAATGAAAATAAACTTTTATCTCTCATCCTGCATAAAAGTCAAATAAAAATGGGTCAAAGACCTCAGAATTAGAGCAGAAACTATGCAACTCCTAGAAAAAAAACATAAGGTCAACCCTCCAACTTTTAGACACAGGCAATGACTTTCTCAATGGGACTCCTAAAGGTCAGAAAATCATGCCAATAGGAATTAGGGAAATGCAAAACTACACTGATATTTCATCTCATACCGGTCAGAATGGCAGTCTTTAAGAATACAAATGATCATAAACCCTGGAGAGGATGTGGAGAAAACAGGAACACTTTTAATCTGTTGGTGGGATTGTAAATTGGTACAACCACTATGTTATCAGTATGGAGGCTCCTCAAAAGACGAGGCATTGAACTACCACATGACCCAGCTACACCACTTCTCAGTATATGTTCTAAAGAATTCAAGTCATCTTACTGCAGTGATACATGCATACCTATGTTTATAGCAGCACAATTCACAATACCTCAAATATGGAGCCAGCCTAGGTGCCCATCAGTGTATGAAAGGATAAAGACCATGTGGTCTATATACACAATGGAGTTTTGTTCAGCCATAAAGAAAAATGGACGGAACTAGAGATGAACTTGCAGAAAGATGGATGGTCTCCATCTTCTTAAGCAAAATAAGTCTAACTTAGGTCAAGAGTCCTGTGTTTCCTTTCATATGTGGAAGTTAGAGAGGGAAAAGGAAAACAAAGGTGGGGGTGGTTCTCCCCAAAGTTAAAGAGAGATAGGTAGAGAAAAGGGACTAAGGGGTGGGAGGAGAAAAATGCTGGGGAGTGGCCAAATTATATTGTTCTATTCTGTGCATGTACAGATATGTAACAGCAAATCCCATTAATATATACAAAACTCTAATGCACCAATTAACTTGGGAAAAAAAGAGTGTTTGAAGAGATAGATATGCTTAACTGATTTGAACTTTAACCAATGTATACATTTTCACATGATACTCCATAAACCTACAAAATTTTATTTTTTAATTATCTTTTTTGATGACCTTCTCAGTACTTATTAAGTGATTTAATAAGCTCAAAATGTCAAGGAACATACAGTTAAAATTTTTAAGAAATCAAACTTATACAGCTTGTTTCTGGGGAAACGGGATCACAAACTGTCCAGCATTTTTAAAATGTAAATATTCTTTGTTTTCAGCAGTGAGATTCTATTAAGAAGATTCTATTAAAAAATAACAAAACAGACTCTATTAAAAAATAACAAAGATTCTATTAAAAAATAACAAAACAGTTTCTATGATGTGGGTAAAAACAAAACTTCAGGAATAAAATAATCAGAAACTTGAAAACTGACAGGTTTTGAACCTTGGGTTTAAATAATGACCATCATCAAAATCGCTCTGAGGTAACTTGTACCAGATATAAAAACTCTGCTAGGCTAAACCTGCCCTCTCTTCAGTGAACTTCCAGGGCCCAAGAATAAGGTGTCTATACTTCCATGAGAAACGAGGAAGGAAAAACAGGAGCCATTGCCCAAGTCATACCTCAAAATCTGTATCTTCTTAACAATATCAAAGACAGTAATATATTCAGTGTCTTATATTTTTAAAGTGTCTTTGGATAATACCAAATTACTTAACAGAAATGTGATCAACATTAAGAAATGAAATTTGTATTAGAGAATACAACATCAACACTGAGCAATTTTATTAAAGTGTTGTATTATCCTTACCACCTTTTAATAATGAAGGCAAAGAAAAACATGTATTTGGGATTTACTAAGTGCTTTTGGTGCTGAAGAAGTATGTCTGAATTTTGTTTGTTTTTAGGGTACTGAGACTTGGGAAACCTCTATACATATGTTTGAAAATGTTACTGTCAGTTTTTCTGCTCTCTATATTCAATTATTTCAAAAGGTAAGAGTTATTTTTATTTATTTATTTATTTTTTGGTTGTAGATGGACACAATGCCTTTATTTTATTTATTTATTTTTATGCAGTGCTGAGAATCAAACCTAGCACCTCGCACGTGCTAGGCAGGCACTCTACCACTGGGCCACAACACTAGCCCCAAGGTTTTTGTTTTTGTTTTTTAAGTGTAATTTTAAAAGTCTTTTTTTTTTTGAATCAGTTTATCAGTAGGAGTAACACCCAAATGACAAAGCAGGGAACTCCAAGGTTCTGCTGTCCGCTAAAATGACTAATAAATTGGTCAAAACTATCAGAATCAACTTCTGTAGAACTCTAAAGATCTAGTCTACACTTACATAGGAAAGATTAGTAAAGACAGAAGGTGCTGTTCTGAGGTGACCACACACTGTGACATTTTAATTTGCCCCCACAGCATTCTCCAACCCCTGGATGTAAGGTAGCATGATGAGGGCAGCTCATACTCATGGTACCAGAGACAGCTATTCACATGGTGATGCAGTGTATGTCTTTGTTTTGCCCAACTCAGTGTTTTCAGAGCTGAATCTTCCCTACTGGTGTTTCCTGAAAGCACTGCAAGTCCAAAAAGTACTGACCTCAGCAGACTAGGACTAGAAATAAGGATCAGACAAGCAATAGACAAAGGAAATCACCTTGGAAGGAAGGGGTTGTAAAAGGAGAATGCTGGGAAATGAAGACTTTTAAAAGCTTCCATGTCAACAAGGAATTATGAGCATCACACTCATACCCTGTGCTGGACTCCTGCCCAAAAAAGGCCTGAAAAAGCTATGAACATACAACTCTGGCTCAAGGAAAACAGGAAGTGAAAGTTAAGTCAAAACTGTGTTGTAAAAGGCTGGTCTAAGCAGTGAATGAGTGCCTGCCTCAACTAGGAGCTACTGAAGAGCGTATTTTTTTTTTTTTTGCTTCAGGCATTTATGAAAATTCTATCAAAGCATTAGCTGACCAGTAAGGTAATAGAACAGACTACAGTGTTCACACATGACAAAAAGATTTTGCAAACCCAGATTATAAAAGTAGCTAAAACAACAAATACTCACAAACCAAAATTAATAACAAACCCAGAGGAGAGAGTAGAATCTGATTTCCAGGGGAGCCACATTATAATCCTCAAAATACACAGTTTTCAAAAGAATAAATAAGGAGTACATAAAGAAACAACACATAGTCTATGCATAGAAAAAATAAAATGAACAGTAAATGGCCTAGAGGAAACCCAGGTATTAGTTTTATTGGGGGTTGTGAAGGACAATTAAATTAACTGTCATAAATATGTTCAAACTAGAGAAAACCATGGGCAAAGAACTGAACAAGACAAGTAGAACAGTCTCAACAAATAGAAAATACTAATAAAAGATACAGAAAGAGACCCCAAAAAATCAGGAGTATAATAGCTGAAATAAAAATTCTCTAGATGAGTTCAACAACAAATTTGAGTATAAGAGGAATGTTCTCAAAATGTTTTCTCCCACTCTATGACTTGTCTGTTCATTCTCTTAATAACAGATTTGTTAAAAAAAAAAAGGTTATAATTTCAGTGAAGTCCAACTTACCATTGTTTTCTTTCATGCACACCATGTTTTGGTGAATTTTTTTTTCCTAATCTCAAAAGTTATCATCAAATCCATGGTCTCCTAACATTTTCTCTCATGTCATCTTCTGAGAGTTTATCATTCTTCAGTTTACATTTAGATTTATAATCTATTGACACAACTTTTCTATTTTAAATTTCATTTTTGCATAAACATATGTGCATGTGAATGCCCAAATGTTCCAGTGTCCAATTGTTCTGAAGCTTATCCTTTCTCCAATACATTGTCTTTGATCTTTTTCAAAATCAACTGACTAGACATAAAAATAAATAAGATAAAGGCATTCTGTCCATCTACAACTACAAAATAAAAATACATTGACTGTGTGCATCTATTTCTAGGCTCTCTATTCTAAAGTCAGTTAAGGTCAGTTCTCCAATTTTGCTTTCCTTTGATGTTGTGATTGGAAAATCTAACATCCTCTTAGAATAGCAAAGAGAAAATCTTGTCTAGTTACAGTGAAAAGTGATTGAACAAATGTGTAAAACAAGATGTTAAAGCCTTCATGAGATTTATTTTAAACTTCAATTAATCCAGCAAAAAAGGACTGCTCTATAGGCTAGGGAAGATATTTCTGAAATGCTGTTAACACTGACATGAACTGGATCAATTCTCGATCCTAAAATGCAATAAGTACTTTAAGGGCATATTATTTTATTTAAAAAAAAAACATTTAGGTGATTTCTTACTCACAAGACAAAGCATTAAGAAAAAAGACCACGTAAGCCAGTTTTGGAAGAAAGCCAATTAACTTCTTACATGTGGCATTCTTAATAAAATGAATCAATGTCTCTACTGTATATATTTTATGTTTTAAAGATGGGGTATTTATAGAATCAGATTCAATTTATTCTATTAGTCTAACAATGGTGTTTAGAAGTCATTAGATATATCATTTTTAAATTAAAGAGAAATTTTGAAACCAAATACAATGAAAGTCAATTAAGGAACAAATGAGGATGTTTATTGTAGTACCTGTAGCAACTAATTAAGTGGTACTTTACTGAGGCTAAAATCAAAGTGCTATTTAAAAAATTACCTAATTTCCTGCAGTTGTTCAGTAGATTGTTCTTCCAGTAATAAATATATCTTGACTCATCAATGAGCAACTAGGTAAACTGAGCTTAGAATCTGGAATAAACAATAAATACAGTGTGGAACTGTTGCATAAACATTCACAAATGTTGAAAAAGTAAATTTATTCCTGAGTCTTCCTGAAATGAGAGATACAACTAATTTATAAAGTCTGTAGATTAAACTTGTTGCAGTTAACATTTAAATATTTATTGCCTAATTACTTATGCCTGCTTTTTGTTATTTGCAATTTTATTTGTCATTGACCAATACCTAAGACCAATTCCTAAAAAGGAAATAATATAAAAGTAACAGAAACTTATTAAATCAATCAAATTAGGCACAAAGATTCACTTTTTTGTTTTTTTGTACCAGGGATTAAACTTAGGGACACTGGACCACTGAGCCACATACCCAGCCCTATTTTGTATTTTATTTAGGGACTGGGTCTCACTGAGTTACTTAGTGCCTAGCTTTTTACTGAGACTGGCTTTAAACTCACCATCCTCTTGCCTCAGCCTCCCAAACTGCTGGGATTACAGGCATGCATCACCATGCCCATCTACAATTTTTAAATTTTATCTTATCTGGATTGCATTCATTTCCCTTCCACACAAAATCACCAACTTCATTACATGATAATAATTCTTGCTGTGTTTAAAAAGAAAAGCAGATTTTATTAAGCATGGCTTGGTTGACAATTCATCTTCTTCTGCTTACTTTACACATTTACAAGTAGCACTGTAATCATGTATTCCTCCTAGGTTTCTGATCACAGCAAAAGTAGGCTGGGTGAAAGTGATCACAGGAGTGGAAAAACTTTCTCACTATGTCCGGAGTGTTTTCACTGGCTAATAGAGGTACTTCTTAGGTCAGGAATACTCATATTAAAAGATAAAACAAAAACTCATTTGATATTCAATTTACTTTTGCTTCCTAGATTTTTTAAATAGTCTACAACCATTACATACACCTCCATCAAGACAAGCAATTAAAAATGATCTAATATTAGGAATATTAGGAACAATTACTGCAATAAGAAGGAATATTACTGCAGTATTAAGTCAAAACAAGATAAAACTGAACACAATTGAAAATTTTCAGGATCTATGCTCCTATTTCTAACTACCACTAAAAGTTTCAAATACTACTTACACAATGATAAATATGATATGTATTTGTAAATACCAAGAAATGTTTTACATTTTTGAAAGCTTTGCTTTCTAACTTTCTACTTTCTCCCCCATCGGTTTATAACTAGCAGCTCTTCCACAAAATCAGAATCCATTAAAAGTTTCTTTCTTTTATAGAGAAGGAAACATGGAGTATTACATTTTCCTATATGAAATATGCTAGTAAATAAAAGCTTATACACTCATTAAAGCAAATGTAATTGTGAGAACACATTGACATTGTTAAAGTAAATTAGTCAATTTGTTAATAATTTCATTTTAAGTGACCCTAATTGTATTAATTGTGATACTAGTAAATTATACTGAAGAGCATTAAACACATTGTTCTAATATGCCCTAAAGGAACAAATTCTCCATTACATCAGCAGAGGGAAAATAATGATTACATGGCCTCCTCACCCCAAATAAAACTCCTATGTATGTATGTTCATATGTGTGGGTGCACACATGTGCATACTCAATGGGTCAAAGAAAAGGTGTCACTAGAATGCATACACTGTCACTACCATAATACCAGTAGCATAGTACAAAATGGACCACATGGAAAAAAATGAACTTTAGGTAAATGGAAAATTTCAGGGCATCCTTTTATCTCAAGTTAAGTAAAAAGTAGTTAAGTAAAAAGTACTTCATTAAACTGCTGTTAAGAATGAGAGAACATAAACCAACTGATATGTAGGACCACAACATAAAAACAAATTCCGAAGATATTACAACTATTATGAAATGCCTACTGTCAAAAAATATATACTAAAATATATCCCCCCACCATACACACAAACAGCATCTTTACACACCTGGCTGCTCCTTGTCTGTCATTCACATCTAGCCAAAGCATCGCCTTCTCAAAAGCATTTCCTGAGAATCTGCATCACTCACCCAGTCACTTGATGATTACATCACTCTATTTTAATTCTTTGTCTAGTATTTATAACTGATTTTTTATTTTTGTACTTAATCTTTCACCGTTTTACTATCTATCTCTCATGCTTAAATGTGAAATCCATGGAAAGCAAGCAGTCTACTTGTTCAATATTCTCTCCCCAGGAAAGGGTAGCATCTTCAACAAATGGTGCTGGGAAAACTGAAAATCCATATGCAACAAAATGAAATTGAATCCCTATCTCTCACCATGCACAAAAGCTAACTCAAAATGGATCAAGGATCTAGGAATTAAACCAGAGACTCTATGTCTAATAGAAGAAAAAGTAGGCCCTAATCTCCATCACGTGGGGCTAGTCCCCAATTTCCTTAATAAGATGCCTATAGCACAAGAATTAAAATCAAGAATCAACAAATGGGATGAATTCAAACTAAAAGTTTTTTCTCAGCAAGAGAAATACTAAGTGAGGTAAATAGGGAGCCTACATCCTGGGAACAAATTTTTACCCCTCACACATGAGATAGAGCTCTAATCTCTAGGGTATACAAAGAACTCAAAAAGTTAAACACCAAAAAAAAACCAAACAAACAAACAAACAAACAAACAAAAAAAACCAAATAGGCCAAGGACCTGAACAGACACTTCTCAGAAGAGGATATACAATCAATCAATCAAATATAGGAAAAAATGCTCATCATCTCTAGAAATCAGAGAAATGCAAATTAAAACTACTCTAAGATATCGTCTCACTCCAGTAAGAGTAGCAGCCATTATGAAATCAAACAACAACAAGTGCTAGCGAGGATTCGGAAAAAAGGTACACTCATACATTGCTGGTGGGACTGCAAATTGGTGCAGCCAATTTGGAAAGCAGTATGGAGATTTCTTGGAAAGCTGGGAATGGAACCACCATTTGACCTAGCTATTCCTCTTCTCGGACTATACCCATAGGACCTAAAAACAGCATACTACAGAGACATAGCCACATCAATGTTTATAGCAGCACAATTCACAATAGCTAGACTGTGGAACCAACCTAGATGTCCTTCAATGGATGAATGGATTAAAAAATGTGGCATTTATACACAATGGAATATTACTCAGCACTAAAAAATAATAAGATCATGGCATTTGCAGGGAAATGGATGGCATTAGAGCAGATTATGCTAAGTGAAGTTAGCCAATCCCCAAAAAACAAATGCCAAATGTCTTCTCTGCTATAAGGGGGGTGACTCAAAATGGGGTAGAGAAGAAGAGCAGGGGAAGAGGATTACCTCTAGATAGGGAAGAGGAGTGGGAGGGAAAGGGAGGGAGAAGGGAAATAGCATGGATGGTGGAAGGAGACCCTCATCGTTATATAAAATACATGTATGAAGATGTGAATTTGGTGTCAACATATCTTGTGTACAGAAATATGACAAATTGTGGCATAAAGGTGTATTAAGAATTGTAAGGCAAAAATAATAATAATAATAATAATAAGAGAGCTCATGTAAAAAATGTAAATTAAGAAAAAAATTATATCCCCAGATACTAGGTGCTCAATAAATATTTTTGTACAAATCAATGAATATCAGATCTGTGGCCCACAGCCCTTTCTGTGTGAAAAAAACATGTGTGCCTCTCTGATTTCCACTCACCTAAGTATTGTTGCAATTTCTGAACTATCATGTAAGCATGTCTGATTGAAAATCTATTAATCAGTTCAATAAAACAAATTTATTTATAAGTTCAGTTATAGATACAGATTAATGATTGTGTTCTAAACTTGGTCAAATCACTCACATTCTATTAAAATTTTCCCTAAACAAAAATCCTATGAAATCAACTGCTGTTAAAATCTCTCTACATTTGGGAGAAGAAAAAAGGCAGTAAGTGAAATACAAGAATTATTTTGATCCCATAATATAAAAGATTAGTTGGTTCATGAATTGCCTCGATTCTGACTTCAGATAAATTGTCACAATATATCTCAATCAAAGCTAGTTGGGTTTTTCTGACTAAAATTAAAGTTATTTAAATTTTGGCAGGATTTAGAGAAATACAATATATGTCAGCAAAAGAACATCAGATAGTTGTCTAAAGACTCAAGTAAATTATATTCTTGGTACTGGGCACATAATAAAATGATCATGTAATTAAATTTTGTAATTTTATTATTATTACCTTTATTTCTTCTATTTACAATACTTAAGAGTTTCCTAAAATAGGAAAAACAACAGCTTGAAACTAACATTTTTCTTTTCCTTTGTGTTTTCCTATATTCTTCAAATGAGACTCTTTCTCAGGAAATTTTACATAGTATGAATTCCAAAACAATACAAGTTTGTTTTGGTTGAGGACTGAACTCAGGAGTACTCAACCATTGAGCCACATCCCCATTCCTATTTTGTATTTTATTTAGAGACAGGGTCTCACTGAGTTGCTCAGCATCTCGCCATTGCTGAGGTTGGCTTTGAACTCGCAATCCTGCCTCAGCCTCCCAAGCAGCTGAGATGACAGGTGTGTGCCACCATGCCTGGCTCAATACAAGTGTTTCTTGAGAAAAAGATTTCAAAACCACTATTTGAGTGACAAGCAATTCCTTCTTCCAGCAAAAGTATAGTGATAGCAAATTAACTTATTTTTAATACCTACAGAATGCAAGTTAAAAATAAAAATGTGAACTTTAGATAAATGACAAATTAACAGGGCCAAGAGGTTATCAAAGTTTTTGGCAAAGACATCACTTAATAACATCAATGTAAGTAAATAGTAATGGGGGAAACCTACATTTAAATACTTAAAGAAAGGAAATAATTCAAATACAAATACGAATACCACAATAAAACACGTCTGCTTCTTATATAAATGGCATGTATACTTCCTAACTTGCTATAAAACACTAAAGTAGATGTAAACACCACAAATATAACACAAATTAAAAACTCCATACAGTAAATTGACTACTGTGTTAAAAATGATTATTGGGCTGGGGATATAGCTCAGTTGGTAGAGTGCTTGCCTCATATGCACAGGCCATGGGTTCAATCCCCAGCACCACCCCCCCCCAAAAAAAAAGTTATTGGAATTCAAAATATCAATTCTCTTACCTCTCTGAAAGAGAAGTACAAGGGCCCTGGCTTCCACCTACAAAAAAAAATTCATCAATATCCCAATACAATGAGAGTAAAACATTTTTTTAAACTCGCAACTACATGTAGAGAGAAATTTACCAAAATATATCAGTGATATTTAAAAATACTCCTAGATATTTTATTACATAGCTGACCATGATAC
The DNA here is from genome assembly GCF_052094955.1 of Ictidomys tridecemlineatus. Taxonomy (NCBI): domain Eukaryota; kingdom Metazoa; phylum Chordata; class Mammalia; order Rodentia; family Sciuridae; genus Ictidomys; species Ictidomys tridecemlineatus. Next base: position 80,394,364 of record NC_135485.1, on the reverse strand, counting down.
AGCAAGGTAGCAGATAATTTTAAGATTTGAAATTTGAAGGTATCTGGGAATTTCTATTTGGGCAGTGGGGTGGATGTAGATATAATAGATGTCTGAATGGTCTTAGAGTGTTTTCCTAAAGTCAGGTTTAATTTTTTTTTCTTACATTCTCCTCATCTTCCTTTGATATTCATTCCTTCTCTCTCACTGGGTAAGATCAAAGTAAGAAAGCCTATTATCTGTAAAACTAATAGTTGACATAGATACAGTTGTAAAAATTGGTGCATACTATGAAAGGAGTCAGGAAAAGCATGGGAGAAGTGGAGAATTATACTTAAAAGGAACTAATTATCCTTTTCACTATTAAGCCATGGGGAAGAGGGGAATCTGTTTTCACATGTAAATAAATGAAAAGAAGCTATAACATGTGAAAAGCTAGGTGAAAACTCTGATATACTTTCCTTAACTATGTGAGTTCAGAGCTGGTTATTTCATTATTTAAATACTCCCAAAGTCTTGATTTACTGTCTTTCCTGGCACCACTACGGAATCAGCAACAAAACTACTAACATAATTCTTTGATAATAACTCCATTATTGGTCACTTCACCTGAATCTTCTGCTCTGTTTGTTCTAGTGACACCTAGATTAACCCACAAAAGACACCATCACACAACCTTCCATGCTTGGGAGTTCAAAACGCCTCTCTGCTTGCCTAAGCATTGCAGGGAAAATATCTTTGCCCAAGGAGAAGATGGCTGAGGGTTGTTTTTCTGTTCATTGACAAGCAGGGAGATGTCCTTTGCTCCCAGAACCCTAAAAAAAAAAAAAAAAAAAAACAACATAATACCAAGGTATTTGCAAGGTTGGTCACATCCAACTTCCAAGAAGCCCTTCTCAAGGAAACAAAAGGAAATGCCACACCAACAAAATATTTGAAATAAAATGAAAAAGCAGATCCAATTACTGAGGAATGAACAACTTGATGAAAAAAAAAATCAGACTGGAAGACCTTTTTATAAAAAAAATACACTTTTACCAAGAGTGAACTTCACTATTGTTATTAAAATGCCAAACTTCCTAAATATCAACTCACTTTGAGAACAAACTTAAAAATCCACATATAATCAGCCAATTCAAATATTAAAGAATAAGTCTAACATTCTTTGCTATCGTAGTGCTATCAATATTTGACCCTTACCTTTAAATGTTAATTTTGAGTCCCATTTTGGTTTACTATCTTTGCCTTCATCCACTCAAGTCAATTAGTAGTATAGTGAAAAGAGCTTAACAACTAAATACATATGATAAATACACTTCCGATAACAAAATTACATATTTTCGCTTTATAATATCTTTATCAAACACAATGTTTTTAAACACTACTCACTTTGGAGCTTCTTTGCAAGTTCTTGTACCGATGAATTCTATTATGCTGCTTTTCTATGGTTCCCCTAATTATTTTTCCAATTTTTTTTTAAATACAGGTTCTATTTCTTCTAAAATATGTTTAATCATGGAGAATTCCTCTGCTCTTAACCTTTTTTTTTTCTTGTACTTTTTATTATGCTTAAACATAAAACTAACATCTCTGGGGGATGACTGGCAGATTTCCAATTCATGGTCTTTCAACTGAGGTCACTCATTTTCAACTTTTTTTTTTTTAGGAGCACTTTAATCTAGAGGAAATAGCATGGTATGTTCATCACTCTCTGATGTCACTTCTTATTGTCATTCCACTTGACATACCTGGTTTTCTTATTCTTTTGGTTGATTTTTGGTTTTGTTACTAGGAATTAAACAGATCTTTTAAAATAATCCACTTTTTAAAAATCCTTGTTACTACATTTAAATACTCTTCCATTTATATCACAATCTTTACCTTCAATAAAGCTATTTTCCTTGATGACTTTCTATCCTAACAACTTTCATCTAACCACACTGCCTTTTTCCTTAATATCTAGGGAGAATTGTTTTTTATTGAAAATAAAATTCAAACCAAGACGTATTCAGATTAATATAGATCTAAAGTATTATAAAGAGTCAACATGATGTTAAGCTAGTTTACTAACACTAAGCAATGTTTCACTGAATTCATGTATTTATCTAACACATAATAATAAAAAGATGTGATTTGAGACCATATTACTAATTTGAGGGAATTGTGAGCAAACATTAAATAGCAAGGCATAAAATATAATATACAACATTTCAGATTATTAAAAATCACTGTGAAAAGCTTGCTACTCTCTAACCATCACTGACTCTTAGTCATCAAGCAAAACTTTAGCCCTACTGCTTCCATGTTCCCTGTTGGACTCCCATCATCACTACTGTTTCGTTCCCCCTGACTCTATCCTTAAAATTTTCTACTCTGCCTTCTAAGAATCCCTTCTTTTGAGCAAACTTCCTTATATTCTCAATCCATCAATGAAATCTTAGACCAGTGATTTTCTGTTTGTTTTTTTTAAAGACAGAGTGAGAGAGAGAGAGAGAGAGAGAATCTTTTAATATTTATTTTTTAGTTTTCAGCAGACACAACATCATTGTATGTGGTGCTGAGGATCGAACCTGGGCTGCACGCATGCCAGGCGAGCGCGCTACCGCTTGAGCCACAGCCCCAGGCCCGACCACTGATTTTCTTAACTACTGTCTACCTGTTATCTGACATAAAATCCCTGCCTGCTTTTGTCACCAAATCCTAGCTACTGAAATCTGGACATAATCACACAAGTTTATAAGCTATTACCACCTGTTAAAATGATGCCTAAGGTTCTACCTTCTTTATCAACTCATTCTAATCTTTTTCCCTCTTCACAAATCTTCAACTGCTCCATATTGTTATTCACTCTCAGCAAATAACGTAGTCCTAACTTATCCAAATAGATTAAAGTATCAGTGATACTTCATTGAATTATCTGCCACCAACCTGATGAACTTACAGTACCAAAACACCATTATCTTCTTCTTCCTTCCCATTTTCTACCAAAAATAACATCCTTCTTCCTTTCTATATGCTCTTCCATCTTTGCTCTACATTACATCTCCTCTAGACTTCCAAGCTCCCAGAACTCCTCTTCCTTTTTTAATTTTTCAAGTATTATTATACCTTCTTTCTCTATTCCTCATGCCAGCTTAGAATAGAAAATGATTTATATGAAAGAGTATTAGACTATGGACTCTTAAGATTACAAAAACCACTGCATTTATCACAGTCACAATGACTTAGTCCATTGAATGCCTCCATTTCTTAACTTTCAACAAACATCTGAAAGTTTTTGCTCATTCTTTTTTGACACCTTGACTTGTATGACTCCAGCCTCTCCTGGTTTTCTTTCTGCTCCTCAATCACTACTTCTTAGTCTCCTCTGCAGGAGCCTGCAAAAGGCCATTTGCTACAAGACCATCAAGTGGCTTTTTAAAAATCTTCATATTCTTCTTGCACTACATGCTGTTATGGAGTGATTACACCATTCCCTAGGCTGACAACTCTTTATCTTTACCCAGATCCATGGATGTATATCTTCATTTGAATGCTATTAGGCAATTCCAACTTGTATCTGAAACTGAACTTCTTAGAATCTTTTCTGATGCCTACTGTCCCTGCTGCACCAAGCAAAATTCTTTCTCTAAATTGCCCATCTCAATGCAAGCATTATCACAGTCTTAACTGGTACTCAGAAAACTTGCTGTGCCTTCAAAATTCTCTCCCCTACATCTCATATCAAGTCAAATATTGAGTACTGTCAACTCTGCCTCCTAAATACTTCTCAGATGTTTCCACTTCACTACATTTCCAGTGTAAGCCCCTATCATTTCTCACCTAGACTAACAGCTTCTTCATTGATTATTCAACTGGCAGTCTTACCCTACCACTACAGTTTACTCACCTTACGATAGCCAGATAATTTTTCTAAAATGAAAATCAGGCTATAACATTCCTTTGATGAACTGCCCACTATTCTTAGTATAAGTAGGCTTCATGATCCTAGTTTTCAGTCTCATTTAAACTTTAGTCTTTAATTCTACTCTCAAAATCCTCATGTTCAATCAAGGGCAAATCCAATGCACATACTATTTATGTAATCCCACCTAGCTAACATGTACTCATCATCTAGGTTGTGGCTTAGGAAGAAACCACACCTTACTCAATCTATCACTTCTCCAAGTTTAAGTTGTTCTCTCTACCCATTAATATAAGAGCTGAGCATACTATAAATTCCTCTGGGAAAGTATTCACTATTCTATATCTTAATTGGCCCTTTGCTTTTCTGTATGGTACCCCCAAATCCTGCAATGAAACTTGACAACAGAGCATTCAGAACTATTTTTATCTTTTTTTCATTTCTAGCATTTAAAGCAATGTGTAGAGGGCTGGGGTTGTGGTTCAGTGGTAGAGCACGTGCTTAGCACCCTAGCACATGTGAGGCATAGGGTTCAGTCCTCAGCGCCATATAAAAATAAATCAATATGGGCTGGAGATATGGCTCAAGTGGTAGTGTGCTTGCTTGGCATGCGTGCGGCCCAGGTCCGATCCTCAGAACCACATACAAAGATGTTGTGTCTGCTGAAAACTAAATATTTTTTTAAATAAATAAATAAATAAATATATGTAGTACACAGAAGGCACTCAAGTATTTACTGAATAATAAAACACATTAAAATGAAAGGGTAAAGTTTCTAAGCTGCAAAGCCTGAGTTAAAATGTAAAGGACCAGGCATTGTAAAGCTGCTTCTAAGCTGCAAAGCCTGAGTTAAAATGTAAAGGACCAGGTATTGTTAAGTTCCTATGCTACACTCAAAACCTGAAATTCCTATAGCTGTTAGGAAAATTCCCAGGACTGCCCAGTAGATATTCCCCCTGACCATTTAGTTGTTTAATAACCTAGGACCCTGTGCAGCTTGGCATGTAGGCATTCAGGGCCCAAACCAATCAGTTTAAATGTATCCCCTCCTTAGGATTGACCTATCACTCCTGCCCGACCTGTTCCCGCCAATGAAAGTACTAATCATATTCAGGAATTGTTGTTCAATTTTCCCGCGCCTCATGATGATTTGCTCTGATGTATGCAAAGTCCATGCCCTCCCTAAAAAAGTGTACTTAAGCACTGCTCAACCCCTGCTCAGGGCTCTGGGCTGCTCTCCCTTCTTGAGTGAGTGCGGAGGCCCAGCATGCTGGATCTGCAATAAACCCCTTTTGCTGTTGCATGAGTCGGTCTCTTGGTGGTCTCCTCCTCCGACGTTCGCTGGACCCTTACAAAAAGTATTGTAAACTTAAAAGCTGCCATCACATACAGTCTGTTGATTCTACAGTATTTCATTTGCAAAATAAAGTACATTTGCTCCATAGGACAATTTGTAGCATTATGTTTACAAAAATTTCATTAAGAGCTATGTATGGGATGGGAGTGTAGCTCAGTGGCAGAATACTTGCTTGGCATGCACAAAGCCCTGGGTTCAATCCCCAGCACCATCCAAAAAAAAAAAAGCTGCAAAAAGTACATATTAAATTTATGTAAGCATACTAAACATATTCTATACACCCAAAAAGTTGGAAAAAGTCATCATTTATTTCCTTAGCTTTCTTTTGCAAAGTAATTACTGCTGTGGGTTAATTAGGGTGTCATAAATTGACATTTACTAAGCAGAAAACTCTACGTTGTCCTTGTGGAAATTTAGATATATGACATCAAAAGGAAAACATGGAAAAAGTGATTATTATTATTTATTATTATTATTATTATGGAGCTGAGGATTGAACCCAGTATCTTGTGCATGCAAGGCAAGTACTCTACCAACTGAGCTATATCCCCAGCCCAAAAAAGTGATTTTTAAGAAGGACTTGAAAGGAAGAGAGGTCAAAAAGACCAAAGAGAAGAGTACACTGACTTTTGACACTTTAAGAAAAATTCAAATACTAGAATAACCAGGGACAATAAAACAGATTTCATACATTATAATTTAGAAAATAAAGGAGAAAAGTAGATGGAATATAGATATTAAACAATTATTGATTAATATACTGCTCCAACTGGTAACAACGACTTCATTCGACAAATTATTCAACGAAGCTCATGTGCCGGGGCTAGATTTACAAACAATTCCAGCATGGTTCCTGCCTTCATAAAGGCTACATTTGAGACAAAATAATAATCAAGAAAACAAATTAACGTAAGATTACATATTCTGTGGAGTAATATGAAAAAAACAAGACAAATGCCAAGCTGTGAATCAGTTAAGAAATTGAAAGAATTTTTCTCCTTCCTAAAAATGACTCCAGCTAATTAGATAGAGCAGGACAGAAATATAAACTGTCTCAGACAGGTTGGTACCTTGGTCAGATATCTATCCTTGGCAGAACAAATTCATCTTTCACTCAAATCTAAATCCACCACTCCTGGATTGTGGGGTGGAGTGTAGTATGGAGTACAAGAAGAGTACCAAGGACAAAGATTTTAAACTAAAGGCCATGACATAACAACATCATTTTACCATATCAACTTAAGTATTTTAATTACTACCAATTTCTTCATCAATAAATTCAGGACATTCTCTTTTAGTTCTAAAACTCTATGGCACTGTAATGAAAAAAAAAGCAAATTTAGGACAAAATTTTAAAGGAGGCAAAAAAATGGAGTGACAGAATTGTGAATATCTTGTATTTTTAAAAGTAGGTTAATAAATATTTTATACATAAAGGTAGGAAGCTTTGAGACAGATTATAAAAAAGGCAAAGATGTCAAGTAATTATTATACAAGCTGTAAGAAGGTGAGTACTGTGGCATTTAGAATTGAAGTTAAAAATTTTGGTAGTATGTAACAAAAGGCTATTTTCAAAGGAATCTAATGAAGGAAAATGTCCTTTTCTCATAAGCAACATTCCAACAACTTATAAACTTGGGAAAATAACTATTTATTCCAATAATATTATTTAATTAGTTTAAACTTCACTAAATCTTGATATTGATATTTTAAGTTAAAAATAAATTACTTTTCCATTTAATTAATGATTAAAAGTCACATGCCAAAAACAATCATGACATATAACAAATATTTTCCTTTTTAAAAAAATTCTTTGAATTATAGGTATCTGATCAGTTATTATTTCCCTATGATCAAAGATCTTAGCATTTAAGGTAGCAATTTATATATATATATATATATATCCAAATCTAACAGGGTACAGAGAAAATATCATATTTTCTGTGCTGTTCTTTATTTGAAAAAGGATGCCAAGAAAAATTTTAATTCACCTGGAACATACCCCCTAATATTTATATGTAGGTATAAATAGTACTTTCTTCTGCTCTTACATTTTTTCCTCAACTAGCCATGAAAATAAACAGTAATTCGCAGTTCTCTCCCTCCCTCCTCCTCACACCCCATTACCTGGTAATTTTTACTAATTACTTCATAAATTCTCAGAAACATTCAGCTATACTCTTTCCATATGAATGTTAAAATTCAGAACTAAGAAAATAAAGACTTTTGTTTACTAATAGTGTATATAACAATTTTTTTTTTCAATTATACATGACTCATACTCAGGCAAACCACTGACTGAAGTCCAGTGTTTACTTAGAAAACAAGTTATCTGGTAGCCACAAATTCCCTAAAGATTGTAGCAGAAATGTGTAAAAGGCTTCAAAATACTTGAAAAAAAATCCCATGGAAGATAAATTAAAATAAACAAACATACTAGAAAGGTGATGATTCTTCAAGTAAACATGACAATCTTATTAAAATGCAATATATGTTTTTCTTCAAAAAGAAAATCTAAGAAGATGAAATAGATACTTTATATAAAATATTTACATATACAATGAAAAAAATCCACTATGGTTAGTAGCCTTTATGGATTTGAAGAACTAGATATTTACATATCTCTCTTTCTGCATCTGTGTGTATGTGTGTATGTGTGTTTTGTATATATTTTTAACAGTTGACAGCTGTTTTAGGGCATACAGAGATGCCAAGCTGAATGAGGGTCTTCATTACTTCAAGATTAGCTATCTAAAGTTTCTATTCATTTTAAGTGTTGTTAGTTGGAAGAGTCATTAGTCACTTCCTTGTCTCATAGAACATCAACATACATTTACATTGTTAATGAACATTTGGGGTAAATGAATTAATGGCACTTTTAAACATTAATTCACTCCTAATAACTCAGTATGTCATAGAAATGTTAGGCTAGGATAAAAATGAAAAGCCTTTTCAGTAAAGGTAACTACTCATTCTGTAAACAATAAAGGATAAAATTAATTTAATTTTTTTTAATATTTAATGAAATAGACTAAAGAAAAATATGCACTTAAAAAACAGAAAACTGTATTCTCCACTAGGCGTAAAAGCCATAAATAGTATAAAAACTGTATTAAAGTATTTTATGTACATGTAAAATACTTATAGAAGTATGAGCAAATTTATTTAACTTATTTAATGGTGAGTACTGCTTATAGGTATTAATTACATTGAAGACAAATCCTCACTTGAAAAGCTTTCATGCTTGCTTTCATCCTTACTACTGGGAAAGCTTTCATGCTTACTATTAAAATACTGAAAATAAAATGGTCACATTTTCATATTATCAAATTCTTAAACATCAGGCTGTTGAGTCTTTATGTAAGAAAATATGAAAATAAAAGAATCACAAAGTCATTTTGAAATTCTACTATTTTCATTCAAAACATCAATGGCATTTGCATGATGCAGATATTAAACATATACACACAAAAAATAATAATAAACTCCATAAAAAGGCTTACATTCTAAAGATATAGCCAATATAGTAGTCAACCAATTCTTCAAATTCTCAAAACACAAGCTAATGACAGCCCTTGACATTAATATGAACACACACAAAATAATAATTTTATTTTAAGCATAAAACACATATTACTTTTACTAATTTAAGATATTTTAAAATAGACCTCAAAACCTGATATAAGGGATATGATTGCCAGAATGTTGCAACTCTACAGCATGTACCATCAGAGAATGAAAAGTTGTGCTTCATTTGTGTAAAAAAAAAATCATTAAATTTTTTTAAACCTGATATATACATTTCATGAGTTCAAAATTACAAGTAGTCACTGAGTCAATGATTTTAATCAAATATTTAATGATCTACCTAAAACTAAGGATAAAGCTTCAAAAATTCTCACACATTCATTCCTTCCTTTTAAGTATGTTATTACTATCATTGAGTAAACACTAAGGAAGATTTTTGACAGACACATTTGTTAGGTTTTAATAGGACAGACGCTGACTATACTTTTTAACAGTTCACAACTGAATAATTTGAGTATAGATCTTTAGAAGTATGTCAAATTTTCAATTATTTGCAAAAGGAAGAGAAAAACCAAAAAAAAAAAAACCTCAGGCAATTATTTTTTAATCCTGAAATAACCTTGCTAAAGCAGTGAAAAATCCCTGTAAAAATCAATACCTTTAAAATATGTTTGAGAAAGGACTCTGCATTTGTATGCTGACTTCATAGTTTATTCTCTTTCCTGCCCCACCCTGAGAATGACAGTGTATTAAACATTTGACTAATGCTTCTGTCTGTAATTCAAAGTAGACTTTTTGTAGCATTCATTAGTGTCAATAGTGTTCTGTAAATATCCAGGAAAAAGTTCTTAAAGTTCTTGAAGTTTCCTGGTGAAAACTGAACCAACAAGGAGGACCAAGCTAACTGGAACCCCTATGCTAGGTTTCCTAGCATTCCTAGACAGCAATTGCATACAAAACTCACCTCCAGACTTGTTTGAATAACTGGACAAGGGGTCAATGCCGACTTCTTGTTCTTCTGGCTGCAGAGGACGTCTAGTTTCAGATAAGGAATGATACACTGTAGAAACTGGACAGCATCACCAAAAGGAACTTCCTAGGAAATAAAAATAAACAAAAAATATTTTTTCTTTCTTTCACTTATGAAAAGGAAGAAATATAAGACTGAAATGATTAAATGAGCATTACAGACATTAACAAGTTTTCCACAGGCTCCAGGGACTGTTACTACACCTTAGTAGGCTTATGCAAAAAAGCAAAAAAAGGTGGCAAAAAATTTCTATTTAAACACATTCTCCCAAAATTTGAACTTCACTTATATCCTTTATTTCAATGTTGAATCACATTCATTTTCAGTAAAATTTTGCACAAACAGCTGAACTGGAAGTTAAAAAACAAGCCCTGTTTTTAAATTTATGGCATCTTTTACTACAAAAACAATACATTCACAATAGAAACCTTCAAAGTACAAAAAATTCAGCAAATGATAATCATTTATACAACTATACTAGCTAGAAACAGCACTGTTACAATTTCCATGTACCATACATACTTTTCTTGTCTTTGTTGTGCATATTTAAAACATATATGTTTTTAATGTGATCCATCATGATAAACACAATGATTTATCATGAGTGTCTTCCTTCCTAGTACAATAAAAATATGTATAAGTTACCATTTCTAATGGATCCCTAGCATCCCATCATGTAGCTATAACAATTTATGCAACCAATATCTTATTAGTAAACAATTAGGATGCTCTCAGTTGTTCAATACCATAAACAACCTCACAGTAAATATCTCTGTGTCAAAACCCATGACCATTTCCTTAAGATACATTCCTGTAAGTATACTTGCTGGATTGTAAAATATATTTGTAAATTAAGATTATATAACTTTTTGGTAAATTGTGCTTTAGCAAGATTTGAATATAATAAAAAATTCATTTCCCTTAGGCTTGTGTGGATCTTTTTGAACTGACACAACAGAGATTCATTGAGTATCAAGAAAATGCAATGTGATTACTAAAGATTTTCTGTTTCCTTGACAATTATTTGTTGTTACGATTTGAAAACATGCTTTAAATATTAAGTATATTAAGTCTCTGGCGTATGACACATACATTTTTCTCAAAGGGTGTCCATCTTTAAGTTGTTATGACATAAGGGTATTTTGTGACAGAAAGTATACATTTTTCATTTTTATGCATCAAAATATGACTGTATTTCCATCATGGGTTTATTTCTTGTGTTATCTTACAAAGGCACAATTACATAAGTAACCACCTATATATTTTATGATTTTGACAGAGCTTCCCCTCAATTCTTATTCCAAATATTTTTGTTCTACATTATTCCAAATTGAAAACATTAAAAAAAAATCTTGGGTTTCTAAGGTACCTTAACTATTGTGGTTAAGATCCTAAATGTGCCCCCCAAAGCTCATGTGTAAAAGGCTTGGTCCCCAGCTGATGGCACTATTGGAAAGGGGCAGTAACTTGAGAACAGCTATAGTTGAAGGAAGTTAGGTCATTGGAGGGCATGCCCTAGAAGGCTATAGTGGCCCTGGCCCCTTCCTCTCTGTCTTTACCTCCCAGTAGACATAAGGTAGGCAGCTTTGCTCCCTCCACCATGCAACTCCTATCATAATATTCTACCCACCCAAAAGCAATTGAACCAACCAATTATGCACCAAAACCTCTAGAACTGTGAGCCAATATAAACCTTACCTCCTTTAAGTTGATTTCACAGGTACTTTGACACAACAATGGAAAACTCACATGTTAACTTCTTGTAATTTTTCTATAGCCATGGGATACAAATTAACTTTTCAAATCAGAATTCTAACAAAAATTAAATGAGGCTCATCAATTTTATCCAAAATAATGCAAGTAAAATAATATTTTAAATTTCTATGTCAGAGAAGACATGAAATAAAAAAATGAGAAAAAATAAATGGGAAAAGCAAGTCCAAAAAAATGAATACTTAATTTTATAAGATATAGTCCTTAGCTATGGAGAAAAGGTCTCAGTGATACTCATGAATACACAAATCCTTGATCAACTTTCCCCAATACAAAATGTTCCTCCGTTCCATTCACTTTTTCTCTAAAATCCTCACCTTGTAAAACACGCCTTTCCTGTTCACTTCCTCCATTTTTATTAGAATCCTCCAACTTCTCACCCACCCACAAATCACAGTATGATGTTAACAAGTCCTATGCCCTGGGATTGTGGCTAAAACAACAGAATCAAAGGCTTAAGGAAAATAGAAAACTTATATTGTGGAGATAAAATAAAAAATTTCTAAAGCCAGAAAACCCTAAGTCCATAGAGTTAAAATAGTTGTCACTATTTGCTTCATATGTATGCAAATCAATACATATCTATAAAAGGAACTCTGGGAAATTATCTACTAGAGGATAGAAAAATATAGATAATCAGATAATATAGAAGTTATTAAAAAATCTGATAATCGTGTTGAACAAATTAATTAAAAGAAATTCTTCTAGAACAATAAAGCTAACCAAATTTAAATGCCTATTATATTCAGGCAAAAAGCGTTATTAATTACAGTATACATTTGCAAACAACGAATACTGTTGTGAAAACACTCTAAATTCTTCATGTACACTTATCATTTCATCTCTCTTACAACTTGGTGATGATGTGTCTTCATTATCTTTGTTTTCAAATTAGTTTAAGAGAAAACTAATTAAATTTGTCTAGAGTAACACAATTAGAAAGTACCGAAGCCAGAATTTGAACACATTCTGTCTAGATCCAGAGCTTATATTTTTTCTCATATACTACAAGGGGATCTCAATAAGTCAATGAGGCACACAGACCAAGTATAAAACAAGGTGTAAGATGATGAGTCTGTGAATAATGAAACACCCTTAATTCTGCTTCAGCTCTTTCAAGACAAAATAGATATACAGAATTTTCTGTGAACTCCCCTTACTTGTAATTGTGGCAAATAATTCAAATTTAGAAATAAATACTGTGCAGAACAGATTAAACAGATTCTGAAATTGTATCTGGGCAACTATTTTTTAATGTAATATTCATATCCTCTTCCATGTTGCTACATCTTAAAAATACGAAATTAAAAATTTTTAAATGACTTATTCCAAGTTAACAGCTAGATTTACCTTAAAATTTCTTTAATATCCTAAACCATGTTTTTATAACTTCATTATCTAAATTTCTTTTTGTATTATAGATTTCACATACCTAAAATGATTTGTATGAATTTTAAACTTTATAAATAACAGACAACTGACAAGCAAATTGATATCAAAGTCTATTTTATAAAGGAACAACAAGCCAGGTGTTGTGGCATGTTCCTATAGTTCAAACTATTCAGAAGCTGAGACAGGAGGCTCTCTGGAGCTCAGGGGTTTAAGACCAGTAAAGGCAACATAGAAGATCCCCTACTCAAGGAGGCATTGGGGGGGGGGAATTTAAAAAAAAAACTGTTACCACATTTAGTGACAAATGCCTGTAATCTCAGCTACTTGAAAGGCTAGTGGAAGAGGAATACAAAAGTTTGAGGCCAGCTAGGACAAAGCAGAAAGACCTTATCTCAAATTAAAAAAAAAAAAAAAGACTTGCAGCTCAGAGGTAGAGTGCTTCCTTTGCAGGGGCTGTGGTTCAAGCCCCAGACCCTGAAAACAAAGAAAAGATGTCTTTTTGGGCTGGGGATGTGGCTCAAGCGGTAGTGCGCTCGCCTGGCATGCCTGTGTCCCGGGTTCGAGACTCATCACCACAATCACCACATACAAAGATGTTGTGTCCACCGAAAACTAAAAAATAAATATTAAAAATTCTCTCTCTCTCTCTCTTTAAAAAAAAGAAAAATGTCTTTTTATATTTTATTATTAAATTAAGATATACTACAATAGGATGATGTTTATATATTCATTCAATGTATTACAAGATACTTAAAGATCTTTTCAACAACTTAAAGGAAATTAAGCTCACTAATGTTTCAATGGATTTAGTTATAATTATAAATCTTCAGTACTTGGCAACTATATGGTAACCCCACCCCCCAAACTGGAATACATTAATCTATAATCATTCTATATAATCAGGAATCCACTTTCTCCAAATTTATTATGCCTATAGTTTTGACTGAGATACTGAAATGCTTTTATAATTAATAAAAGTAAACCTGATGACTATTAATAATGAGTTATTTCAAGCAATATGTGGAAGAGAAAAAGTGTGAAAAATATTCTGTTTTATTTTAATTATAATCTTAAATAATGATCTAATTCAAAGGTAACTTATTAAAAGTTGGCACTTTTGTTGTTTTATTTTAATAGAAAGGGATATTTTGGCATTTTAGAATACACAAAAATACTCAAATGTGTCAGTTATTGCTATGCTGATTACCTTATAAAAATCAGAATAAAACATGGCTTTAAATTGTGAAATACTTTTAAGAAATTCTCAGTTTCTTTCATAAATATACCACAAGAAAATATGTCTCTGTACTTATTTTAATATTTCTTACATTTAAATTCAATACCTTTATCATACTATATGAAAATATTTGATAACAATTCATACAAAAATGAAGGTCTTTAGTTTTAAAAATAATCACTCTAAAATTAACAAAAACTTCGAGTTTTAATGATCCATTACATCTTCAATTTGTATTACAAACTTTGACTTCTATACATGATCTCTACCATCTAGTTTCTACATAGAGAAAAACACAGAAAGACCAGAAGTAGACCTCTTTGTAAATGACTACTCAAATCCGTGAGAGATACATTTCAGTTCTCTCAAATGCTACACAGCTATGTCTAGACTTCTTGATAAAAATGATACCCAATTTTTATGGAAAAGGGACTGTCTTTACTTTCTTATAATTTTTATAAATAACAAGTTTCCCTGTTTTACACAAATTTGAAATTCAGAAAACTCAAAACTGGTTTTAGTACTATCCTGGTCACAGAAACTGACAAATTAGGTGGAAATTTCCATCTCATCTTAAATTAAGTTACCTTCTAAGGACAATCTTAAAGATACCTGCACTAGTTTCACATATCTGATTCTTATAGCATTAAATGTAAAACTGATCTGTCTAAAAAGAGGGAAGTCCTGTGCTACTGATTAACAAAATGGTGGAAGCTTAGCACTGAAGTTTGGAAGACAGTTTTAAAATACATGAAAACGTTTTAAAACTTCTTTCACATGCATAAGCGTCTCAAAAACTTCAAATTATTACCACTGTACAGATAAAATGAAAGACTAAATTATTCTCTTTTATTTCTCTTTTTAAATGATTATAACAGAACCTCTAGGTTTTGTGTATTTCAGTTTATATCCATTACTTCACTGTTTCTAATACTTTGGTATGGAATTAGCATTCTGAGTTGTGTCATTCTAAAGACATCCGTATTCAAAAAAGCTCATAAGCATACTACATTCATTTAAATTCACTGATGGTAAACTTAAAAAGTCAAACACTGAAATGATAAAGTAATATTATTTCACACAAAGGTTTCTTCAATAATAAAAACATATCAGAGCTTAAATAGGCTACTTCCAGAATATGATTATAAAAGGAAGAGATACAGCATAAATGTGTGTTACAGATAGCATGTATTTACTATGATGAATATTTAACCTAAAATATGATGTCTTGGCTATAAAAGCAAGTTTTTATTAATAGAAGCTCTATTTTTATAATAGGAGATGAGGTAATTAACATTATCTATAAAATTAGGAAAAAACACCTTTAAGTGTTAGTAGCTAAAGGTACAGTTGACAGTTGGAATTAATGATGTTCTCTGAAGTCTTAATTACAAGGGAAGATGGGAGGAAGAAGAAAAAAAAAAGAACAGTGTTCAATTTTTAAATTCTGTCAATCTTTAATGCAAAAGTGTTACACTGGACTTTAAACAGATTAATTGTTAAAATCAATCATTTGAAAGTCTTAATATTTAATATTGTTAGATTGTATATCAAAGTAGTTTTCTTATTTATTTACTCCAAACCTTTCCAGAATACTTCATTTGAACAACAGGGGTTCTATTTCTCACAAGACAAATGCATTTACAATGCCAAATAAATCATATATAAAAGCATTTGTCTTAATACATGTCATTCAATATTAAGTATCACCCATTGGTAAAACCCTAAAACCCCAACTCATTTTTACCAGTCATAAAGTTGTAATATAAAGTGCTGTTTAATAAACAGGTACAGGACTACACAATAAAGTTCTTCATACAAGAACAATGATTTTTTTTTAAAAAAAGGTACTTAATCCTTATAATTTTATGCTGTAAGAACAAAGGTTTAGGGTTAACTGGACACTGAAAATTAACATACTACACTAATAATGTACACAATGAAAACTATGCAGAATACATGAAAGTTTCAAGTTAGACTTGATCAGTTAAAACTGCTATAATAAAAATACTATTGACTGGGTGGCTTAAGCTATTTGTTTTTCACAGACCTGAAGACTAAGAAATCCAAGTTCAAAGTGGGGGTAGGTTCAGTTCCTCATTTGCAAATGGATATATTTTTGCTGTGTCCTTATATAGAGGAGATAGAGGTCATTTCTCTCCCTCATACCTTCCATAAGGGGATTAATCTCATTAATGAAGGTTTTCCTCCAGTGACCTAATTATTTCCCAAAGGCCCCCACTTCCAAACATCTTCACATTAGAGATTGGGGCTTTTTCAACATATGAACTGGGGGTATGGGGTGACAACATTTAGTCCATAGTAAGTATGTAATATAAGACTAAGTAAAAAAAATTCTTAAAAACTTTTTCAAAAGTTTTTTGTTTTCTTTCTGGAAAAACACCTCTCCTAACACTAGAGTCCTAGTTTCATCTCTCTCACTGAATTCTTCTAATGCCCTCCCAACTGGTCGTCCTGATTCTATTCTTCACTGTTGTTATAAAGCCTATTATAACAATCTTGTTTCTTTTGTCAGTTTGGCTGGGACAAGTCACTCAATGTGAGAGGCTTCAAGAGACTTTTCTCTCAATTACAAAGGTGTAGACTATTAATTATAGTGCATTAGCCAATCCTAGCTTGGTCTACCTCTGGCATTCTTGTAATAATATATGTTACAATATATAATTCTTGTTATAATATTAGAATCATCACTACATTGATATTTTCTAAAACTTCTACATGAAATCAGCCTAATAAACCAGCTTCCTATATCTTACCACACAATAGTCAATGTGATTTTTTTTTGGCATTATAGTTTCCCAACACTTTTAGCATGAAGTCCAAACTCTTTAAGAAGCCCTAAATTCATGTCCATGAATAACCCTTTGATTCTACTCTCCCTTTTCCCTCAATATGCTCTACCCACAGGACTGTTTTTTCTTACCCTTCAAACATAAATACTGCTCATTGCCACTTTAGGTCTTTGCATATCTCCTGTTATTCCTCTGGGAATACTTTCTCCTTCATATTATTCAGATATCTGCTCAAATTGAGGCCAGCATAAAAAGTTTTTCCTGGATCCTATCTAATCCATTGGCATATCTTGTCCATTACAACCTCAAAACAAACTCCAGAAGCAGATCACTGTGTACCACACTCAAGTCATCCAAGTCATTGCCACCCACATTGTGATCTATATAAAACTATTCAGTAAGCTTCCTGTTCCCAGCCATGCTTTCTACAGTTACCTAACTGATTCATTTAAAATTTAACTTAGCTGCCATCCATATTTCTCTTTTGGTCACAAGCTAATGGCTTCTCTTCTCAAAATAAAATAAAAAATTTCCACAAAGCTCTATACAATTTTGCTCCCTGCTACTGCTTTGAACTTTGATCCACAACTCTCCACTTTTCACTCCAATCCTCCGGTCTTCAAGGTCTGTTGATAGTTCTTCAAATGTGCTGAGCAAGTTTTTAGCAAAGGAAGAGGGGCGAGGGTTGTCCTTTCTTCTTTCCAAAAACAAATATCCAGAGGATTCTCACCCCAATTGCTTTTAGGTCCTGGTTCAACAGTTGCTTTGTTTGTGAGTTCACTGAGGACCACACTCCCAGATATACAACTTTATACCCCTCCAACCCAATCCCCTTAACAGCTTTATTTTTCTTAAAACATTTATCACTATATAATATATTACGCATTGTTTCTATTTTGTTTACTATGGACAATTCTTCTAAATTCTAGTAAAGCAAAGTTATCACCCAGGGAATGTAACCTTATTTTTTTTTATTATGGCATTCTGGATAAAGTTTTAAAGAGTCATAATAAAACACAATGAGAAGAAATTTAACTAACTCTGAGTTAAATACTAATTTAAATTAACTTTAAAAAAGTTCTTAGGTGTATGTGAGGGACATATATTAGCACAAAATAAAATTTCTAAAATAAATGATATTTGAGGAGATAGATCCCATGAAACCGATTAGAAGGCTGGGAAATAGCAACTCAGTAGTGGAGCATTTGTCTACCATGCACAAGGCACTGGTATGATCTCTAGCACCACAAAAAGTAAAATGAAACAGACTAAAAAACTAGGTGAGTAAGATCTTCAAATAATAATTAAAGGAGGAAAGAGTTAGTCCCAGATAGGGTCCTTTCTAGGCTAAGGAGTCCAGCAGACACCTGGTCTGTGCTGCTGTTCGGAGTACATGCTCAGAACCTTAGGAGGAAAAGGAGAACCTGAGTTCCCTGAGGACCAATAGATTTCTAAGGCCACTCTTGCAGAGCAGGTGTGTGCACTTGTGTGTGAGGGTGTGTCTGAGCATGCATACTTTTGCCACCTACACTTACCTGTGCTTATTCATACTATTACCTTCATAAGGTAGAAAGCTGTTATCTTTAACACTGCCCTTCAGCCAAAATACCCTCTGTTTTACACTAAAACCAAAGAAAACAAAAGGGTGCATGAAATCTGTGCATTTTACTCAATGTGTGCTCTTTACTCTTATTTGGACTGAAATGAGATTAGCTGGTAGATATACCTGTACAGTGGGTGAGAACTGTCACAAGCCTTTTTGTTTCAACTTTGAAAATTTAAATATAAAGTATGAAGATGTGAATTTGGTGTCAACATACCCTCTATATAATCAGATATATGATAAATTATGATATAATGGTGTATTAAGAATTGTAATGCAGAAAGAAAGGAAGGAAGAACGGGAGGGAGGGAAGAAGAATAAAGAAATTCCTGAGAAGGTAATGTTATAACTTAAATATGGATGCTTTACAAAGTTAAATTTCCAAAAATAAATAAAAGAAATACATAGTATCCAATGATGAAAATGTCATAAAGCAGTGATTATGAAGAATCAAATAAAGTTCATGAAAAAGGAACCACCACTGGAATTTCCAAGTACCCTTATGCATTTACAAAAAGGGTAATATTTAAATAAGAAAGATAAGCTTGAAAGGCCTTCAGAATAACATCTGGTTCAGATTTGATATAAAGTAGACAATCTTGTGTGGCTAATCTTTTAAGTCAATTTTATTAAAAATCCACACATCTAAACATAAATAAGGTATGTTATAACTAATTCTACTTTTCTTGTTTTGAAAGATGATTTTACTTTTGTTGCAATTATTTTTTCTTCAGATGAATTAAATTCTACATAAAAGATGACACTCTGTAAGACAAATTATATCTACTTTTTAATTTCATATACTACTTATGACTGACACAAAGATTAAATAAATCATGTATAGGAACATATATCAAAAACTGCAGCATCTTGTGGTTTCTTCACAATAATAAACAAAAAATTCTTCATAAGACAGCAGATGTATGAGTAGCTACATTTTGTTTAAGGTTATATGGATCTCAATTAAGTAAAAGTAGTGTAGACTGTAAAGAGAGATTAGGAAATCACTAGAAGAGGAGAGGAGAATATTCATTGGGGCAGGGAAAACATCATGTGCAAGGGCTCAGAGAAGACAGTGCAGGAACCTTCCAATCAAAATGTAAAAGGAATCAGGTTCAGCTTGGTGGACAATCAGGTTCAAGAAGCAGAAAGGATTCAAGGCACAGCTT
Source organism: Ictidomys tridecemlineatus (assembly GCF_052094955.1). Lineage (NCBI taxonomy): Eukaryota > Metazoa > Chordata > Mammalia > Rodentia > Sciuridae > Ictidomys > Ictidomys tridecemlineatus. The sequence continues at coordinate 80,374,579 of NC_135485.1, read as the reverse complement.
ATAGAACATGCCCAAGATTCGGCAATGGAAACAACTGAGCACATTTTAAATTAAAAAAAGGACAGAATTTCTGCTGCTGCTTTTCTATACTTAACCTTTCTTTAGCTAAACCAAGCTATAAATCTCAGCACTTCCATACATGTAACTCCTCTGGCAGGCAGTACTTTTATTACTCAATTGCCACTTGCCCTTAAACTTCAATGCAAAATCACCTCTCCTCAAATTCCTTTCCCAAATTTTGTTTCAGATGCCCACTTCATACTTAACACCTTGACATGAACCATTGCTGAGTAAAAAAATTGGTTTTCTTCTAATCTGTACTTCTTCCTAAGGGTAGTGGACATATTTTTATTCGCCTATACTTCAAGTTACTAGTATACTAGTCAATCAATAAAAATCCAAAATATATACTTCAGTGTAATTCCAACATATGAGCAGTAATTGAGACATACTTGTTCTACATAAGCACACAAATTTAAATGATTTAAAAGACCCTTTTGTACACCATCAGAACAGATAACAAAACTTTAGGTTACACTGGTCAGGCTACATGATATGAGTTGTCTATCATATTTTTAAAAGCTATACCGTATTTTTATCATATCATATTTTTAAAAGCTATACCGTATCATATCATATTTTTAAAAGCTATACCGTAAATATGACCTAAAACACTCATTAACAAATACACACTGAGGACATATAGCACTGCTATAGCACTGCTCTTTATATCAATGCAAATCCAAAAGGCAGTGAGCTTAATTTTATATAATACTTGGTGAAAATCATCACTACAATATAGCATGTTATATTGAAATATAGTATTCGTCTTTAATAAAAATTCTGGACATTCTCACATTAGATGACAAACTAGATTAACTAGATTTCTTTTCCACAAAATCAAAATTCTTTTTGAAATGTCAGCCTTGAAGATCATAAAATTATACAGAAGGAGGAGGAAACATGCTTATAGTGCATATAAATATGAGAGTATATTGCTGCATTTAATTACTGGTTCAAACAACAACCTGATCTAACCTTTGACAAGTAAAATAAATGTTCTGAATAAATTAACTAAAGCAAACATTTGCTGTTAATGCTAGCTAATTATAATAAGAGGCTGAAAGATAAGGGGGAAGAGAGATGAAGAAGAGAATGAGAAAGGAAGATGAAATTGTTTTTAATTAAGGTTGAGATCTGCAACTATTCATTGAAACATGATTTTTTTTTCAATGAATTCAATTCACAGAAAAGGGCAAACCCAACAAAGTTGCTTGATAAATTCTCAGATAAAAAAAAACATTAAAGCTGGGGCTGGGGATGTGGCTCAAGCGGTAGTGCGCTTGCCTGGCATGCGTGCGGCCCGGGTTCGATCCTCAGCACCACATACAAAGATGTTGTGGCCACCGAAAAATTAAAAAATAAATATTAAAATTAAAAAAAATATTAAAGCTGATTGAACAGTTCATTCTTTCAGTAGTAAAAAGTAACCTCACGACCATGGGAACAGGAAAACAAGTATAGAAGTATTTGGGTACAATCAGATCCCCTTCTCTCGAGGTGCTCAATGTTTAATGAGAAAAGAGGAAGAGGGATACCACACGCAGTAAAAATAACAAAATAAAAACAGATGTCAAATTAAATTGAAATTTCAGGGAAAAAACAATATAATATTGAGATGTTCTAAAAAGTTTTCATTGTTCATCTCAAAGTTAACTTTAACTGAGCATTATCTATTTCATCTGAAAACTCTACCAGTACACAGATAAAGACAAGTAATCATGGGAAAATATATAGGTTTCCCACTGCAGAAACACTGGGATTAGAGGACATCAAAACTTTTAAAAGGGCAAGATCCTCAAAAACTTACCCCAAAACAGGAAAGAATTGTTTTCCAGAGCTGCTATCTAATTGCTACTAGAAAAGAACATAATTACTACAGTACTAACCCAGCCCTATGGGAAACTAGTATTCACCTACCTTGAGAAAAGAATCAGCAAAAATATAGTTTTTAAAGGAAGAAACCAACTTCTTAAATGAAACCACTGGCTATCAAATGTGGGGAAAAAAATAAAACATCCTGACAAAAATACAAGAGCCAGTGAGGCCCCTGTTAACTAGAAACAAATAAAAAGACCACCTTATACTGAGATTATTATTTTTACCTCTGAAGAACACAGGCACATTTAGAATTAAAAAAAATGAACTTTGTTAATTTATTGAGACTAATCTCATACCTGAACATTGGGTGAGAACTGTCACAAGCCCTTTTGTTTCAACTTTAAAAATTTAAATGTAAAGAAATTCCTGAGGGGGCTGGGGATGTGGCTCAAGTGGTAGCATGCTAGCTTGGCATGCATGTGGCCCGGGTTCAATCCTCAGCACAAACAAAGATGTTGTGTGCGCCGAAAACTAAAAAATAAATAATAAAAAAATTCTCTCTCTCTCTCACACACACTCTCTCTTAAAAAAACAAAGAAATTCCTGAGAAGGTAATAAATGTTATGACTTAAATATGCATGCTTTACAAAGTTAAACTTCCAAAAATAAATAAAAGAATACATACTGTCCAATAATGAGAATATCATAAAGCAGTGATTATAAAGAATAAGATAATATTAATGTAAGATTTTCATGCTTATATTAATGTTAAATATACACACTACTGTACAAGAATCTAAGCTATGACAAACTCTGAGTAGAAACTTTTTTTAGAAGTTTAATAATGTATAATGTAAAGAAGACATATTATACTCCTTCTCAAAATGGCCACTTTAGTTGATTAGCATCTGCAAAAATGACTAGGTTATTTGTTTATGTGGTAGAAACTACTATATACTTGAACATGAGAATAAAGAAACCTCAGTACAAATGTGCAAATCTTCCAATTACAGTGGAAGACCACCATTATTTATAGTAACAAGAAAAACTCCAATTGACCAAATTTAACAGCATATAAATACACAACACCTATATATAAGTGATAATGGAAAATGTCACTTACAATATTAAGATGTTATTAAAAATGACCTGAGAGGGGCTGGGGATGTGGCTCAAGTGGTAACATGCTCGCCTGGCATGTGCGGGGCGCTGGGTTCGATCCTCAGCACAACATAAAAATAAATATTAAAAAAAAATTTTAAAAATTGAAAAATAAATATTAAAAAAATTCTATCTTAAAAAAAAAATTAAAATGACCTGAGAGCTGGGGCTGGGTCTCAGTGGTAGAACACTCGCTTGCAGGTGTGAGGCACGGGGTTCGATCCTTAGCACCACTGATAAATACATAAAGGTATTATGTCCATCTACAACTAAAGAATAGTTTAAAAAAAAAAAGACCTGAGTTTTACTGAGAAGTTGTCTGAGTTGGAGGTTTCTCTTAGAACCTTTGATATCCATGTTGACTGTAAATAGGTCTACGTTTTCCCAAAGAGAGTTATGTACTTATTACTTCCATACATTTTCTAACACCAAAACCATTTAGGTATCCATGAAAGAAAACTGACAAAGTTGTGAATATATATGTACAGCTTTAAATCAAACATCATAATCCCTCAAAATGAGAATTTAAAAAGTTTTAATGTTTATGACAGAGAAAGATTACAAAACAGAAAAATGAGAGAAGGATACTGAACAAAGGGCTAATTATAAAAGATGGAACACAATACATATGACTTTCAGAATATCTTGAAGTCACAAAACATAAGGGCTCTATCAAAACTACCAAAAAATTCTACAAGACATCAATGAATACAAACATTGAATAGTTCTATAAACCTAAATTAGTACAGATGCAGGTCTAAGAATGTTTTTAAGAGGATACAATTAAAAGGGAATAAATATATAAACAAGGACAAAAAAGAGCTACATAAATCCTGACTCCCAGAAAATTTTACTACCAACATTGTATTTCCCTGGGTACATTTAGGCAAAAGAGAGCAGCATACTATCCCCTAATTTTCACCAAAAACCCTAAAAAAGGTTAAAAGAAAGTACATTAAAAAGTACAATGATTCTTGCCCTACTCATTAAATTAAATCTTTACATAACTTTTAGAATTGTGATTATCTAAGCCTAAATCTCAGTAAACAATTTAAAGTAGATGACATGTCATACCAAACTTTGTTATTTGGAGAACGATGACACAACCATTTGTGATTCCAATGTGTTACTTATACATTACAGAGAAGTAGACATCTGAAGGTTTTAAAATTTAAAAGGACAGGAGATTTTGTCTCATATTATTATGGGAATAATCAGGATCAATGAACAGTGATAATAAATTTTAAAACTGTAACTTTAAAATATAAATACAGAATAGATTAAATGTATAGGAGCTCCACCTAGAAAATCAAGTGAAAGATGAAGACAGTCACTTATTTTTAGTATAGTACAGGACCCTGTCCAATTAATATGAAGTTCTAGTGTTTTGCTGAGAAAGGTCACTATTTGTTTAAATATGATAATAAGTGATAAAATTAAGCAATAAACTTAATTTTAATTATAAAATGTTAGTATGATATACTGTCTTCTTCATATTTGAGAAACCAATAAATTGTCTTTTAATACAACATGGAATATTATTTACAAACAGTTCCTAGAACACAAGTATTATTCCTTAGACAACTATTCTAGAGAGTTATTGTATTGGCAGAAGAGACTTAGCACCGAAAAAAAGAATTAAAATGAATCTATATTCTTTACTATTAGAATAATGCAACTAAAATTCTTGATTTATTTACATGATCTCATTTCAAAAATAATTTTATTAAGTACCTTATAAAAGTCTTTGTGTAAAGGAGCAACTGTGAGCACATCTGGCAGGACACACACAGAGCACAAATAAGAAATATATATTTAAAAAAAAATATATAAGCATTTTCAAGATATCAATGAATAGAAAAAACAAAATATTTCTACTATTATATATTTTAGGGATATAGAATGATACAAATAGGCGAAAAAAATTTCATGAAAATCAAGTTCACAGAAAACTAAATTTCAAAATATTCAATATTCAATATAATTTTATTCTGGTAAAACATCTCATAGTTTTAATATGGAGATAAAGTGGCTTGTTTATACTGTTTGCTCATCTTTAGCTCTGATAAAATATTGTCAACCCACTCCCTACAAAGTGACTGTAGCAATTTATTTAGCATTATGAGAGACTCCCTATTTCTCCATATCTTCTCTAGCTCTTAGTGGCATGAGCTATTTTAGTTTTTGCCAATTGGAACAGTATAAAATGATATCTCATAGTGGTTTTCATTAGCATCTTCCTGATGACTCTTCAAAATACTTTCATCTTTTGTATCAGTCAAGATTCTCCACAGACATAACTGACAGATGAATAGATAGATACTTGGTATCAAGAGATTTATTATACAGAATTGGTTCACACAGTTACAGAGACTGGCAAGTCCAAAATGCAGGGATGTAAGGCAGGCTGGAGACTCAATGGTACAGTTCAAAGGTTATCACACAAAAAGAGCAGATATAGATAAAATCAAAGCATTATGCTGCAAAATTATTATTGCTGTAGGAAAGATGTTTTGTTGTTGTTCAATTCAGGCCTTCAACCGATTGGATGAGGCTCACTCCTGCTATACTAGAAATAAAACTCAGGGGTGCTTTACCATTGAGCTACATCCTTAGCTCTCTTATTTTGGGAGGTGGGGGTTGTGTTTTAGATTTTGATACAGCAGTGTGCAAGGGTGCCCAGGTTGACCATCAACCTATAATCCTCCTGCCTCAGCCTTCAGAGTTGCTGGAATTACAGGCACGTGCCACCATGCCCAGCTACATGGGCAATCTGTAATTTGCAAGGTCTCAACCAATCAGATGAAGGCGTAAATCGAACACACTCATAGATATACCCAGAATAATGTTTGACTAAATAACTAGCACCCTAAGGCCCAGTAAAGATGACACACAAAATTATCATCACATCTATTTACTGACCATTTAAGGTTTTTTTTAGGTGAGGATAGACGACGCAATATCTTTATTCATTTTTATGTGGTGCTGAGGATTGAACCCAGTGCCTCACAAGTGGAAGGCAAGTGCTCTACCACTGAGCTACAGCCCCAGTCTCCAATTGCTTAATTTTCAACTAAGCTGTCTTTTACTTAATGATATACAGGATATTTTTTTTAATTAAGCAGAACTTATTTTTAAGCTCTTCAAAGATTATTATAAACACAAAGTATCCTAAAAATAACCCACATTAAATCAAAAGCACAAAGTAAAACACTTGTGAATTGGCCAAATTGTGTGTATATACAAATGTGTAACAACAAATCCCATTAATATATACAACTATGGTGCACTAATAAAAACGAGGGAATTAAGCAAAAATAAACTTGTAACACGAAGAATTCTTTTAGGTTATTACTTTGTTTTGAACCATCTGCAATGTTCTGTACATAAGTCATACATATTTTAAACACTATTTTCAAAGTCAAGAAATTATGTATCTTTTTTAAAGTGCCACCACAATACTAAAGTAACTGAAAAAGAAATCAGATCTGCTTAATACAGGAGGTGTCCTAACATACATTGTAACAGGAGTCTTTCCAAACAAGTTTACTAAGAAATATCTCCCATTTTTAGTGTTAAAAATAAAACAATCTTCTCATTTAGAAAAATCAAGGTATTATTTGAGTAGTTAAGTCCATTATTCCCAATTTTATACTTTCTTGTCTTCACTTAGTAATTGGAAATTCATGATATAAGAACAAATTTATTATAGTATAAAACTCTTAGGAACAAATTATAAATATTCCAGTTTTAAAATAAATAAGTGTTTTCCTTCCTAAAATGTAAACATCCAGTAAATAAAACATACATTATTATTCTAGGTATAGCAACACCAGTAACTCACATATTTAAGAGGTGTATTTTTGGTATATTTAAAGTTTTTGTTTATCTTAATACAAAGCACTTCACCAGGAGAAAGAACCAACCCATTATTACTTAAAAAAATACTATTCCTTCATTCAGTTTTCTTATTTGAGTAGAAAATCATTAATTTTTGTAGAATTTTGGCTATAAGGCCAGGTCACAGGAAAGTTCTGAAACATTTCAAAGTCATTTGGCCAAAGAACAGTGTTTTCTTGAGACTTCATGGCAGTCATTATCACTTTGTGCTTGAAGGCATTCCTCAACAAATTTCTTTACTACAGTCTTCAGAGTAAAAGGACAGCATCTGGGCTCACAGAAGGGGTTGCTTCCAGTTGGAGCACCAACCAGCAGAGGATTCTTGCAGGCATTCTGCATGCAATACTACTGCTGAAGCTGTCTAAGAGACTGATTTTCTCCATGTCAGCCTCCAGCTTAAGCTGCTCCACCATGCACTGCAGGTTGCTCATACAACCCCAGAAGACATGGCAGTGGCAGCACAGGCTCTGAGGTCAACTGAGCAGAGCTGGCCTCCTGAATGTACATTATTATTGTCAGTAAATTGATATAACCTTTCATTCCAAGAGAAATTCAAATGTCCCCTTGGAAAGACCAGCTATTCTTCAAGATAGGAAGCTTTGTCTGAAAAGGGTTGTAGTCAAGGACCTATCAATCTTATGTCCAACAGCCAAAGTTTGAATTGCCTAATGTGCCACCCAAAGCTAGAGAAATCTGAGAGTACAGATGGTTTTTTTAAAAATAAATCAAGGTGGGTGGAGTCCTGGCTCAGTGGTAGAGCACTTGCCTGGCATGTGTGAGGCCCTGGGTTTCGATTCTCAGCACCACATATAAATAAATAAAACAAAAGATTTATTGACAACTAAAAGTAGAGAAATATAAAGAAAGAAGAAAAGAAAGAAATAGAGAAAGAGAGAGAAAGAAAGAAAGAAAGAGAGGGATATGTAATGATTTTAATGTAGTTCTAAAAAATCAAAAGTAAAATGTACATTAAATTATCAGTCATGCCCACTTCAAATGGCCCCCACAGTTATAGCAAATTATATTCCAGGGTACATTCTGAAAATTATCTAAAGAAAAACAAATTTTCCCTTTGAAATTCTGATGCAATGACTGCTAGATTATATTCTTCAACAAGAAAGAAAGAATTCTGGTGAAATTTTGCTCAAAAAATATTATTAAGTCAGTGGAATCTATTGAATAAACTATCATCGCTTGTTTCTGTGCTAAGAACCTTTTAGAGTATTGATGATTACTAATTTACTGAATGCTTGCTAAATGCTATACTCTGGGTTTAATGACTATTAGCATATTTAATGTTCTCAGCAATCTTATCAATCATGGATAACTTTTACCTGGGTGGAAACAAGCTAGCCAGTTAAGCACCTGGCCCCAAGGTCAGACTGGCTACTTATTTTAAAGTTTATTTTGAGACACTTTTCCTAGATTCTTACTGTGTACAATGGCATTGAGAAACATTAGAAAATAGAGAGAAGGACAGAGGCAACATTCTAGCTGGCTTGACACAATTTTTGGAAGGTGGAATATAGAAAATATACAGACTACACAATGAAAGGCATAATGTCACAGCAGAGGAACGACATTTGCTATAATGCTAAGTCTTAAGAGGTCAAGGGGTAAACACAGGGGAATAAAAAGACTTCCGAGAGAAAGGGAGTATCTACCACAGGCTTTGAAGAAAGTAAAGTTCTGACAAGCACAGATGGGCAGAGAGCTCATCAGAGGTCAACTGAAGAAAGATTGTTCCAAAGGCAGCAAAATGGACAACAAAATAGTAAATGTCTCTGTTAGTAACTGGAAAATCTGCAGTGAAAAAAAGGCAGGTGCAAAACAGTCATATCATATGAAATGCAAATTATTAACAATAAAGCTTTACATCTAAATAGCATTTTGCAGTTTACAAAAACTTTCACGTATATCCTGCATTCTCAATGGGTGTTATATTGTTCCCGAAGGGACAAAAATTGGTACATGGAGTAGGGTGGGGAATCTTGGATAATACAATGGTTTATGGCCCTCAAATAGGTTAAAATACAAAAAAAAAACCAGATACATAATATATCCATAGTATAAAAATTTCATGAGGGAGGGAGGGAGGGAGAAGGATTCAGGAAATTTTTTTCTAAAAGGGCAGTTTAGGGAAGCAATGATTTAAAAAATAAAAAAAGGTTTAGAAATATTCACATATCCTACACCTCATTAAATCATCTCATCTATCTAGAGGGTAAAGCAGGGCGTCTTTCCCCTTTTTAGAAAGCATATAAGGCAGAACTGAAAGAGTTAAGTGGACAAATAGAGGCGGGGAAAACAGTTCACAGAAGCACACATTCTACACAAATATAGTCAGATTGATAGATATATATATTCATTATATAGCCTTTATATATCTATGACAAATATATATAAGACCAATAAAATAATGTGCAGCTTCACTAATAAAGAAATGTTTACAAAAACAAGAATTTTCTCCATCACATTTGCAAAACAAAAAAGGAAGATAACAAAGAATGTGCATTAAACCAGATAATTAACTCTGAGACATACACATTTTCAAGGCACAATAATGATCCGAATTAAAAATGCAAGGCCCTGTACAGTAGCACATGCCTGTGGCATCAGTACTCAGGAGACTAAGTAAGGATGACTGGTGGAACCCGAAGGTTTGAGGTAGGTCAGCCTGGGTAACATAGTGGGGGTGAGAGTGGGGGAAGGAGAATACAGCAATTTTATTGCTAGGAATTTATGACACTGATGTAAATTCTAGCCAAATCTATGCAGAAAAATGTTGACTATAATAGTTAAAAAAAACTATAGGCAATCTAAATGTTCAATAAAGGATTGGTTTTATAAATTATGGTGACTTAGAAATGGAATAATAAGTAAACATAAAAATCTAAATGCACTTAGACCACAATGTACACAGCATATGAAATCTGCAAGTAACAGAATAAATATAGTGTAACCCCATCATTTTCTAAAAATATGTAAATTTAAGTTTGCTACATGGTAGAATTTCTGGACATTCAAGAAACCAACAAATCATGAAGAGAGTGTCTTTTTACATATCAGGATGCTTCAGAGAAAATCATGATATAGTCCTAAAAACATTAAACTACAAATCCATTAAAATGACTTGCTTAAGTTCATACATTTGGGAAGCAGAATTGGATAAAATTATATTATTTTGGCTCAAAATCCATTGTTTCTTATTACTTTAGAAAGCTTACTACTACTCAAAAATCAATTTTGGTTATTAAATATAATAATGTCTATGGTTCTATAATAACTACTGAAGTGTATGTCCTCCCATAGCTTCTCAGTACCTTTTATGATTTGCTCACACCTACCTTTCTAATTTCTTTTATGTCTTTTTTTTCTAGTAACATGTAAAGTAAAGAGTCTTGTTTTTCCTTGATCCTCTTAATATACATATCAATAAGATGTAAGTAAGCACTGCAATATTTTGTGGAAAAGCCAAGTAGTTACTCAGACTTCTATGATAACAAGGGGAAAAATATTTAATAATACATTAAACTTCAAATAAGACAGTGCTAATTCAAAATGTTAGAAACAAAGAGCTGCCCCATCATCAGCTTATATATCTTTTGGCCTCCAATTTTTAAATATACTGGACATTTTCATCCATATATCTATCCTTCTTGGACATCCCTTAATTTAAGCCAATATTATCTGGATCACTCTTGAAACATGACAAGATGCCCCATCACTCTTCTCTTAGTCCTTTCAATCTCTTCAAAAAAGATCACTATAGATAGATATTTAATTTTTGAAACAATGAATCGAAATATATGAATATCCTTACTGAAAAATTCTTCAATGAGTTACCACTCAAGGGTTTAAATTTCTAATGAAATCTACAAGATCCTATGTGGCTGTTGGCCACAGATGTGGCTTCTCTCACCAGGGTCCCTGGGCTCCCACCCACACTATTTGTGATTTGCAACAAAGGAGTCTTCAGGGCTTTTACAAAAGTTTTGTCCTCAGCCTGCAATGTCTTCTATTCTTCTTGAAGAACAAAATAAAAATTTCACTTCTTTTTTGAAACCTTTCTTGATACTACTCTCCCCCACCAACCATTACTTTGGTTAAATTACTTGTGGGTCCTGTCTTTCCATCACTCTATATATGTGGGTGAGAGGAGAGGGTGGGTAGGAAAAAAAGGGGGGGAAAGAGGGTGTTTTCATATAAAAAAGTATAAATATATATGGTTTACTGCCACCTCTAAATTTATGAGTACAAGGAATATGCCTAACACCACACTTGCACACAGATGACACTTAATATCAATGTGGGGGAGAAAAGTTAAACAGAATTATTCTCAGCAGGTCAGAATGCCACAAAGATGCTTCCCAAATGAGCATGAATCAGATGAAAGATTAATTATGCATTCCTACTTTTAACAAATCTAGTTTGCTTTAAATATGGATAAAAATTGATCCATCATAGAAAGCATAATTTGATAGGAATGAGTGTACAAAGATACTAAAATACAAACCACCGGGTGGGGTACGAGGGAGGAAGTGGAGACTTACAACTGAATTCATCAGCAAAGGAAAAATAACTAGAGTTCATTTCTCGGCAGAAGCAGTAACCACGATCATACTTAAGTGACAGGATGAAAATATAATATTTTAAAAGGAGTAAATCTGGGAAGAATTAACCCTTTCTCTTAAACTCTCTTCATTCTCTCATTTCCCCAAGGCATTCCTGTTATGTATTAAAATTAGGCACAAAATACATTTCTTTAGAAAATAAGTGGAGAAAAAATTCCCACAATTATTTCCCAAGTTCTTAAGCATTCTCAAATTTTATATATGAGTATATATATATATATATATATATATATATATATATATATATATATATATATACATATATATTTTTTTTAATTCAGGAGTTTATTCCTTTTCTAAATGTGTTTTTCTCTACAATCAAGAGATAAAACATTTAAGATTGAGTACTAGCTTACTTGACGAGTTAATGCTGACATATAAAGAAGGCAAAAACATCTGCCTGGAACCTAAGTGAAAAGTCAATATCATTAATTAAATTCAAAATCTTAAATTGTTTCCTGATTAACTGACAGCTACTGAAGTTAAAGAACTTCTATCCCAGGGTCTGGCATATCAACTACTAACAAGGAAGACTGGAAGGGGAGGATGATAAACTGGTGAAGCAATAGGGAAACCAACTCAATCTCTGATTTTTAAGGAACAAAGCAAAATCCAAGTGTTGGGGTGATGGGCGGGAATCCAAGTCTCTTCTGCCATGATTAAAACCACTTTCCTTTCTGAAAAACATTTTAGTAAGAAACTACTGGTGATACATTAGATTGAACAAATTTACTAACATGGAATACATTTTGATATGTCCACAGGCCTTTAGTGCTTAACAGCCTGCTCACCTATGAGCATAAAGTTTATTGAGATAGTAATCCTTCTGGATTTTGGTTTCTCTGTAGTACTATGCTTACATTTTTGTACTTTTGTTTCTAGAATAATTCAAAAACAGACAAATCCGTTTCCCTAGGAAGTCTGCCTGTTTCTTTCTCTACCTACACATATAATGTCTACATGTCCTCATTTTCCTTTATTTTAAATCTTCAAAAAAAAATGGTCCTTCTAAAATATAAGGTGATTTTTCTCTTTAACCTATATAAGTAGGATCAACACTATTTCCTGAAACCTGTGATGGGGTTTCCTACAGCGAAAGCAAGGGGAGACAGATGGGACAATAAACATATTGTAATCTCTCCTCCCTAAAAGAAGCCAAGAAATCAAAAAATCACTTGTTTGACTACAGAAATATGGTTCAAATTAATATCCAATAGTTGTACTATTCTAGAATTAGTACAATGACACATAATTAAATAGCTTCCATTTGGAAATTTCTATCATTCAGGATGCAAAAACATTGTTTCTAACACAAAAAAAAGACTAATTTAATCAGAGCCGAAAATTTTAAATTACTGAAAAAGGTCCAAATTTTTTTCATTAAAAAAAACACCAGATACATAAAAGGATATTATTTCATGCCTTTGCTATCTAAATCTTATGAAATGTATATGTGTATAAATCAATGGATAAGAAAATTTAAACCAGAACAGAAAATCTGATTTAGATTCAAATTAACATCTTCTTTTTACCTATTCCTTTTGGCAGTACTTGCAAAATCTGTAGCGACAAACTATCACTTCATTATCTTCCCACAAGATACTGGATTTTCTCTAACACTTCACAATGCTTCTGAGATAGCATATCTGACATAACACCTCTGCTTCTCTCCAGCATTTAATAAGATAAAGAAAAGGCAGAAAGAGAAGAGACAATGTGTCACAAGTGCAACAATCCAACCCTTATGAACATTCAAATTAACTATAAAATGTAAATCATTTTAACATTTTCCCACATTGGCAACTCACACAATCTAAGTTCCTGCTTCTCTTTAAAGAAATGAATACTCTAGAGTCCCTTTATTCATCTCATAGAGGTCGGAGGGGAGGGGAGGGGGCATGGAGTTATTAATGATGGTGGAATGTGATGATCATTATTACCCAAAGTACAGGTATGAAGACACGAATTGGTGTGAAAATATTGTGTATACAACCAGAGATATGAAAAATTGTGCTCTCTGTGTGTAATAAGAATTGTAATGCATTCTGCTGTCATATAAAAATTAAAAAAAAAGAAATGAATACCCTTGCTATAGGGTCAATCAATGAATGATAGAGTACTAATACTACTTAAGTTAAAATATAACTAAAACAAAGCATAGTAATTCAAATCTCAAGTAGTTCACGCTTATTGTTTCAAATTTTGTTAATTAATTAAAGCTGAGTAATAAAATGTTGTCTTTGAAGGTTATTTCTATTTTTTACCTAGATGGGATTCCTCAAAGATAAATCATTAAATGCCAAGTTTTTAAATCACCCAAGTACTCAATATCAAATTTCCCTGTGTTAACAAAATTTAAACTTTGCTCAGGACTTTCATTAAAATGAAGATGCAATTATTTAGCTTACCTGCTTCATAAAAATGCCCAGAATATGTGGGTAGTTACTTATCCACAAAAACATGCAAGATTTTCAGAGGAATGTGTAAGAAATGAAATATGGAGAGAAAAAAGGTTGCATACTTCTCTCCAACCAAAACCAACAAGTTTATTCAACTGTTCCTTAGTGTCAGAGTGCTTGGGTACAAAAATTCAGAGGGCAAGGAGCAGGCTCACTATGGACTTCTATGGCATCATCATAGCTTATTAAATCCTGGTTGAAAGGCATCTGACAATAGCTAAAAAATTCAATGTTCACTTGAATGTGAAATTATGTGCCTTGTACCTTACAATTTCAGCAGTGCCATGTGTTCTGTGATAGTTAAGGGCCTGTCAATGTTTCCATTATAAACTCTGGTTTTCAGAGGTTTCTATCTTGGCCTATAAAAATAGACTCCGGTCTGTAACTTGGCATCCTAAGTACTCATATCAGCCCAAGGGAACATTTTTTGTTCCAAAGATTAAAATAAAAATCTGTTTAGTAGTTTTAAGTTAACAGGGTGTAAAAAAAACTGAAGGGGGGGGGCAGTAGATAGTGTTTTTAAAAACACACCCCAAAAACCCAATACTGTCTCACTACTGCTTCATTTTAAATTTTCGGATGATTAACACAAAATAAACCAATGACACTGTGTAAATGAAAAACCTTAAAATAGCTTAAATTGAAGACATTATTGCTGTTACTTAAAAAAAAGTCATAAATTTTTAAACAACTATTTAAGTTGTATCTCAATAATTCCCATGTTTAAGGGTTGTCCACATAACCATTAACATAATAAATCAAAATCATTCCAGAGGTAACTTTGTATACATGTAAAAATGTATTTTTAAATTAATGACTATATGTAGATATATTTCAGATTATCGGAGACAATCTTCAATGCTATTTTGAATGAATTCAAGAAATTTCTCAGACATACTACAATTTGAAACTGCGAAGGAGACCTTTACAAACTGCTCACGAAACACACAAAATGATGTTCTTCGATTATTTTTCTAGCTTATCACAAATGTTTTCTTTAAAAATATAACACTAAAACACTGCTGTATCTTCAAAAAACTATATATTTTCCAAGAAACTTCTGTTAAAAGTAATAAAAACTATAAAATCTGCAAAGAAAATTATTTGGATATAGCCATCAAAATTATGAGTATGTACACACTGCTGGCCCTCTATCAGTGGGTTTTGCATCCATGAACTCTACTCTCTATGAATAGAGGACATTTGAGAAGAAAAACATTGTACCTTTATTAAACATTAAAGTCCTTTTTTCTTGTCATTATTCTCTAAACAATATTACAAACTGTTTACATAGCATTTAGATGGGTGTAAATATTATCTAAAGTATAAAGGAAGATGTTTGTCGATCTTATGAAAATAATACACCATTTCATAGAAGGTATTTGAAAATATACACATTTTGGTATCTACCTAGAGTCCTGGAATGAATTCCCTATGGATACCAATGGATAACTGTATTGTGTTAAAATTGTTTTTTCTATTGTGGTAAAATACAAGACATAAAATCTATGTTTTATTTAACAATATAGCTCAGTAGCACCCAAATGCATCCATAATGTTGTGCAAACATCACCACCATCCACCCATTATTTTTATTGTGTAAATCAAACTCTGTACTCAATTCCCCATTACACTTCTTCCACTTTATGTCTGTATGAATTTTTACTATACTCTAAGTGCCATATACCAGTGGAATTATATAGTATTTATCTTTATTGGCTTACTTCATTTAATGAATCAATGTTCATTCATGCTGTAGTACATGTCAGAATTTTCTTTAAGGTTGAATAATGTTCCATCGTAAGGATTTATGCTTTGCTTATCTATTTATCAATCCATCAATGAACACTTGGGCTTTCTTCAACATTTTTGCTATTGTGAAAAATGCTGATATGAACATGTGTACACAATTATCTCTTTGAGACCCCATTTTCAATCTTCTTGTATACCCAGAAGTGGAATTGTTACATGCCATGATTTGAATATGGTTTATTCCTTCCACAGCTCAGGCTGAAATTTGACCACCACTGTAGCAGGGTTGGGAAGTAGGGTATAATGGGAGGTGTTCGGGTCAAGAAAAATTAATACCCTCTCTCCAAAATGAGGTTTTTGCCTTTTCGGACTAGAGCCACCTCTTGTGTTTTATCTCTTCTATCTTTCATCTCACCATATGTGAGTGCCTGAGTTTGAACTACTTTCTAGCCTCCAGAGCAATAAGCCAAAATAATCTTCTATTCAATATAAATTACCCAATATCCAGTCTTCTATTAGAACAGCCGAACTGGCTAAGCGCTGACATCATAGGAAAATACTACTTTCGGTTTTGTTAAGGAATCATACTCTTTTCCATTGAAACAGTACCATTTTATATTCTCACTAAAAGTGCACAAAGGTGGGTTCCAACTTTTCCATAACCTTGTAAAACTTGTTAATCTCTTTTTTAAAGTTTTTTGGATAGTAGCTAATGTGTGAGAGGTAACTCAGTGAAGTTTTGATTCACCGTTCCCTAAAGACCAGTGATGATAAGCCTTCATGTGTTTATTTCCATTTGTATACTTTGAGAAAATTAGGAGTCTTGTATGAACTATGAATATCAATCCTTATCAGATAAATTTTTTTTCAAAGATTTTCTCCATCTTGTGAGCTATCTTCCCACTCAGTTTCTTTTTGATGAATAAAATTTTTGGATTTCCAAGTAGTCCTATTTGTCTTCTTGATGCAGCCTAAGACTTTTGTATCATACTAGAGAACGAAGCCAAATATAATGTTGTGAATCTTCTATCCTGTGTTTATTCTAACAGTTTATAGCTTTAAATCTTACATTTAGTTTAATGGTCCATTTGGAAATAATTTTTGCAAATAGTATTAGGTTAAGGATTCAATTGCTTTACTTTGTATTTGGATATCCATTTTTCCAATCCAAATTCTTGAAGAGACTCTTTCTCCACTGAATGGTCCCGACATCCTTGTCAAAAATCACTAGACTTTTATGTGAGAGTTTATTTCTGGACTATCAAGTCCATTGTCTATGTTTGTCCTTATGTTTTGATTATGTATCATAGCTTTCAAATATGTTTTGAAATGAGGAAGTGTGATTCTTCTATCTTGTTTATTGTCAAGATTAGCTTGACTATTCAGGGTCCTTTAAGAGTCCATATGAATTTTAGAATAGGCTTTTCTATTTCTGCAAAATCATCATTGTGATTTTCATAGGGAAATCGAACTAAAATTGATTTGGGTAGTACTGACTTTAATTCTTCTAATTTGTGATAATGGGATGTGTTTCTATTTATTTATGCGTTCTTTAATTATTCTTCCAGCAACATTTTGTATTTTTAGTTGTATGACTCAGGTTTGCTTTTGTGCTAGGGATTAAACCCTGGGCCTTCCACATACTAAAAGCACCTGTATAAGCCCAGCCCTAAAATTTTGTTTTACAACCGGGGCTTTGCTATGAGATAACCATAATCCCTCACACAATTTCTCATTAAATTCAACAAGACCAATAATCTCAATTTCTGAAATAGTATGCAAGACAATTAACAATTATTCTTGATTTGTAAATGCCTCATAAAACCACCCATAACTTGAATTTCCTTTCATTTTTATTATTCAAGTTCTCAACTACTGAATTAACATTTTTGTAAATATGATTATTTGTTTCATCGTTATTAAAAAAATAGAATCCAACTGCTAGGTACCATTATCATATATTATAGAAATTAAACAATTGTTAATGTTAAACTTTCTCTAAGACTTCTCCTCCCTTTCCCTTTCCTTTCAACAGGATCCAGTTGCATGGTTAAGGAATGATAAACAGACTGCTGGCATTCTTCTACAATATTTCACATCGTCAAATATTATTTAAGTACAAAATAAATTTTCTTGGTCACCTTATCCATAATATTCCAGCGTCACTGTTTCTATTAGGTCCCAGAGAGAACATCTTTTATTAATCCTACAATTAAATGATTCAGCAGCCAACCACACTATCTTTGCCTTTTAACAGTTCC
Organism: Ictidomys tridecemlineatus; assembly: GCF_052094955.1. NCBI lineage: Eukaryota > Metazoa > Chordata > Mammalia > Rodentia > Sciuridae > Ictidomys > Ictidomys tridecemlineatus. The sequence goes on along the minus strand of NC_135485.1, from coordinate 80,356,531 downwards.
AATCAGTAGCAGATCTAGGTGGAATCAACAGCAGCAGGGGGCTTTAGGAAGCAAAACAATACAAAAACAGTAGGAATCTTTACTAGAATACAGTCATTGATACAAGGAAACATTATAGGCTATTTTAATCCAAATTAGCCTAAGGTATTATTGGCTGTTTTTTATAATCAGAAGTGAAATAAAGAGGGCAACTTTTAAATATCTGAAGACAGGATAAATTTGAAACAAAATAAATTTTTATTTAGTAAGGTTAAAATTAAAAGGTACTGTTCTCAAAATGAATCCTTTCAGTCTCAGAAGGGTCATTACTTCTGTTTTTGTTAGTTAGCACCCATTTAGCTGACAAATTAAAGCCCTCCTTACCTCCTACTGCTACCATACCAAACCAATTTCATTATCATATATTTATAGAAATTAAAGCATCTCAGAGAATAACTGGCAATGTTCCTACTCCTCTTAAAAAACATTTAATATTTTACCAGCAACATCAGGACATTCTTAAAATGTAATTTAGTAAACTGTTCCTTTTTCTTTTCCATTTTCCAATTTTTGTATGGGTGGTAGTTAAGTGCTATATCTGGTGCCACTCAATAGCATTCAGGTAACACAGTGATTTATTTACGGGAGAAAGCAAAAGTCAATGGTAATTTGATGTGATGACTACACATTTTAACTACACAAAAATTCACAAATGGAAATGTTACCATAGTAACAACCTGATCACACTGCACATGAGGATAGCTGATTTCATGATATAATTCTATAAATGTTTACTGTAATAAGTGTGATATCTACAAAACCACAATTCTCCCATTTCCTCACTCTGCTCAGAAGAACAACATGTGAGGAATGCAGTTCACAAGTTTACATCCTTGTTAAATTATTTTACTTCTTAAATTGTACAACCCCCCCAAAAAAAATAAAATTAAAAAGGCAGAATTAAAAAATTATATAACTAGATATTTTTATTTTAGCCTATTATTTTTGGCTAAAAATAAAAATATCTAGTTATAGAATTCTGTATTTGACATATTCCAACCTGGAGAATTATAATTTCACACACTGGTAGAAAACAAATGTACCTGGTGGCAATCATTTATTTCTATGTCTGAAATACTTCCAAAGTTATTCAGCAACAAGCCTACATTATTTAAAAATATAGAGAAAACAAAGCAAAATCATTGTGCATCTTGTAATTATTAAGTGTTAATAAAAATATTATCTATGTACAAACTAACAATTGCTTACAAGATGCTTTTCATAAGAACATTTCTGGACACCTTGTATTATTGGTAAGGGGAGAAAATGCATTAAACAAACACTGCAGGAAAAATAAGTTGTCATCACTTTGTCTCTTCACATAACAAAAAAGTCACCTTATTATTTTAAAGCTCTGAATATAAAAACAATTTACACTGAAAAATTATGCAGTTTTTCTAAGGTAATATAATGAAAAGGGAATATGTACATGTGTGTACATATATCAGTCAAGTTACAAAATACACATTTAAAATAATCACCTATTGAAATATAAATTTATAGGGAAATCTAATAAGGCTCTCCGAATGCTTTTAAATTATTCTACTGAAACTTTCTTTGGACAGTAACAATATAACTTTGGTTATTAATTCTTTAAACTACTTCAAAGAATGGAGTTTTTATTATTATCAAGTGGTAATTTCTTTTCCATACCCAATCTGTACTAATTTGTGAGGGAGGAAGCCATTTGTAATCACTTTTCTGTTCTATGAATGCTCTTTGTGACTAGTCATAAGACATTTTAATATAAAGGACTAAAAACTAGTCTTTGCTAATTTTAATGGATTTCCCCACAATATACACAATGAGTGAAAATAGAGACATTAACAGGTAATTAGGGAAATAGCTTATCATATAATTTTATAACAAGTTACAAGGGAAAAAAATCACACAATATACTCATTCCACAAATATGCAACAGGTTGTGCCTCCACTCAGATTTCAATAGCATTTTAATAACAAATGGTTCTTCTAACATCCTTTTGCAAAATTGTCACATTAAAAAATACAATTTATTTTCTAATTTTACTTTCACCCTCTACTCATTTTCCTAAGCTTCCCCAGAAAAAGTTCTAACATGAAAGACAGTGACTTCATAAGTACCGATATATAAATATTTTATTAGGTAAATGATATATTATTATAAAATCTAATCTCTTAAATCACTAAGTCTCTCCCTTTCTAGAGACTTTGGAAATGTTAAAGTATTTATTAGGAAAATACTGACTATTGTGAATATATTTTAAGTTAACTGATGTACACTATAAAATTAGGTCATTTATGAATACTAATTTCTCTATTATCTTGCTGATTGCTAGGTGCAATAAAAGTTTACTTTTAGGATTCCACTGCCAATTATTTTAAACTTTTAAATCTCTCTAAAATAACACAAAATTGCTAAAAACAAGCATGCTATAAATATGGAAACATATCTACAAAAGTAAAACAGAAAATCAAATTAAATATGGAAGTTGTACATACAAAATCCTTTTTTAAAAATATACAAATTGTCTTCTTCAGCAGGATAAGTCAGGCTTTAATCTGTAGTGTGTATATCATGGCCACAATTAAGATATCATGGCCACAATTCAGAGTGAAGTAAAACAAAATCATAATATAAAAAATTTTAATTTAATATTCATAGACCTAGGACTTGTGGCAACCTACCCACTGTGATTCACAAGATGGCGTTTTGCCATAGAGACAGTGCACTTACATACCTGAACATCACCAAATGCTACATATAAAAGCTTTGAATACCAGTAAACTTTCTACCTGACTTTTTTTTTTTAAGAGAGAGTGAGAGAGGAGAGAGACAGAGAGATAATTTTTAATATTTATTTTTTAGTTCTCGGCGGACACAACATCTTTGTTGGTATGTGGTGCTGAGGATCGAACCCGGCCGCACGCATGCCAGGTGAGCGCGCTACTGCTTGAGCCACATCCCCAGCCCTCTACCTGACTTTTACAATGTACTTGAAATAAGGTGTGACTATAAATTAACAACATTGTTCACATGAAACTATCATAAACCAACAAACAAGCAATATCCCATCCAAATATCATTTTAAAAACTGTTTGAAAAACAATTAAATTATTAAAAAGAACCTTAAGTATATAGCTTTACTTCAAAAACAAATGAGGATAAAACAGTAAGAAAACAGTGACCTATATGTGTATGAATACACAAACACAGTTTCTAAGCATGCACTTAACTTAACACATGCACATACACATGCACACAGAGCAAAAGATTTCCTCCCATGGCTACACCATTGCTTTGCAGACAACAAGCTAATTTGGGTTCCTATCATGCATCTGATCGGTCATACAGAAATACAAAACAGAAATAAGTAAAGACGACCATCTGCTTGTTAGCTGAAACTATAAAAGTATATCTTTTTAATAAAAAATAAAATTAGTTTGACAGGGCAGAAACCACCTGAATAGAAAATCAAATATTTCATGTTATTTAAGGTGTATGTCTGCTGGCTATTAAAATACTCCTCTTTAATTTATTACACCAACACACACAATACTCATGTCATCCTCATTTTCTAAATCAATAATCAGCACAGCATGCTTCATTAACAGTGACCAATCACGGATGAGTGGGGGATCTCATTTTACAACATGAGCATTCTTAAGACATAAACCATCTGTTACTTGTAGTAACAGAAAAATCAAATTAATCCATTCTTATCATGCATTCAGATTTTAAAGCAATTAAAGATGTTCTTAGTGTAATCGCAGCCACAGAAGTAGTTCTGTAATGAGGGAAGCAAACTCTTCACTGAACTTTCTGTCATTCTCAATACATCTGAAAACTTTACAAGCTTTCTGCACTCCAGTGGGCCATTGTTCTCTGAACACAGATGTTGAAAACAACAATTTTTATTAAACATTTAATCTTTGCACATTTGAAAGAGTTTAAATACTGAACAGTGATCAAAACATAAAACATATAAACAACAAAAATAACTGCATATTAAAATGAGGCATAATGTCTAGTTTAAACTTATAACAAGAAGAAATTCAGATATGAGGTTTTTCTGATTCCGTAAATACAGCTTTACTGCTCTTGCTCCTATTATTTTCTATCACATATGGTAATGTATTGATATTATCTTCAACATCTGCAGCACCTGAGCAATGGCATGAGAAGCTTTGTTTCTGAGCAGTATAGATTTGTGATTTTTATCTTACTTTTTCCCCACTTATGGTCTCTAATATAAAAACTATTACTCAACAAGTAAAATTTGAGTACACTGAATACAAATGCTTCCAAATCAATAACACAAGGACCTATGATATTAAAGGGGGGGGGGAGGTAATGGCAATCAAAGAAGCAAGTTCTTTTAAAGAAAAGAAAGCAACATGGCTGCAGAAAGCTCCCTCCTGATCTTAATCAAGTTTCAAAAGTGGAATTCAACAATTCTGGAATTTTTCTAAGGAAAATTAAAATAATCACTATAGTTTCTAATGAAATTAATCTGTACATATCCTCTTTCCTACATAAGCAGTACATTGAAAGATGAGCAGGACTTTGTGAGCTAGACAAGGAAAGGCTAAAGGGAAGAGAATTCTAGAGACAGGAACAAGCAGAAAAGCAAATCAAATAAAATGACCTTTATTTTAAAAGCAACTATTAAAAAAGTAGCACATGCCCAGCTCTGTATCATGCCCTAGGACACAGCACTAAACAAGACACAAGGCCTTGATCAAATGGAGCTTAAATGCAATGGTGGAAGATGAACAATAAAACACTGTTAAAACACAAGGTGGTGCTAATAGCTATGATGAAAATTTTAAAAGCTGATGGAATGGAGAGATTGGGGCTATTTTACACTGGGTATTCACATGTTTGAGGAGGTAATAGTTCAAACAGAGTTGAGTGGTAAAAAAAAAAAAAAAACTGTCATGGTAGTCTAGAAGGTTATTTAAGTGAGAAAAAAAACAGCTAATACAGAAGCCCAAAGGCAGAAAGCAGAACTTGGATAACTCCAGAGTTCTTGGATTAGAGAAACTGTGTGTCCTAATATGTAATGTGGAATTTTTCCATTTATCACTGCTTTTGTTACTACTAATGTTCTAGCTCCAAATTCTGTGTGAGACACAGAAAATATACTTAAAGTATAAAACTCTGTGCCAAATATGAAACTGACTATATGGTAACAGCCTACTATTTATTAGATCAACAGATTGTGTACACATATAACCTTTGACCACCATTTTTTTTTTAGTTGTAGATGGACAGAATGCCTTTATTTTATTTATTTCTTTATGTGGTACTGAGGATCAAACTCAGTGTGTCACACATACAAAATGAGCACTACTCTGAGCCTCAACCCCAGCCCCTAGGCCACCATATTTGAAACAAGAGAGAGATAGGTAACAAGGGAGAGGGAATAGTGTCATGTGTCCCTGCTGCTATTCAAGGAATTCTTCATAGTAAATGTAAAGAGGTTATCAATATAAAAAGTCCTCAACCAAAGCCATAATCACTAGCATTCTTTTAATCTTAAAACTAAAATGAGGTCCATTTTTTTACATATTACACTAGCAAAATACAAAAGTCTAGCAGCACATATTAGTGGTAAGACTGTGTAAGACCAACTCTCCCTCCATAGATTAACTAATGGTAAGAGTGGAAAATGGTATAATATCAGGGAGGACAATCTGTCAATATTGGAAAGAACCATGAATGAATCTTCTCTTGTTCCAGAAATTAGCACTGCTAATTATTCCCCAAATGTTACCCACATACATGTGTATGAATTCACAATCTCAACACCAAAAGCACTATCCTAACTTTAATATAGTCATTTGCATATAAAATTTGACTTGAATTGACAAAAAAGGTATTTGTAGACTTTAGTTAGCCAACAATATCAACAATCGCACATTTTTTTCATCAGAAATAGCAATTAGCTTACCAAGTGCTGCATTCACTGGACTGTCTGGTAATTTTTAAACATGTATCACATTTACACCACTAAAGTAGGAAAAATAAAGAATTCTGATTTTCAAACCATTCAGTCTCCCAATGGATTTCAGCTAAAGGACTGAGGCCCTGCATCCGTTTATTCATTATAACATTATAAAAGCAAAATGCAAAAAAACATCAAAATGTTCATCCAGTAAGGAACTTATGGAATACTATTTTCTCCTTACTTTAAATTCTATCAACATGTATTTCTTAAACACTTAGCAGGCAATGGTTTAACATCTGCTGTTAGTATAATGTACTATTTTTACAAATTTTTACTTCATTTCATAAAATGAAAGTCTTATAAAGGAACGACTACAAAGACATATAAGATAAGATTCCTCCTTTAAATCATCATAGTCTATTTGGTGAGAAAATATTTCATAAAATAACCTCAAATATTAAAATAAGAAAGATGACTCAGTAAGGAAATTGATAGTCAATACAAATAATCCTTACCCAAGATCCATTATGTATTCATCCATTCTTTTAAAGAGAACTAACTCAGAAAAATCTTTTGAAAACAATCTTGTAAAGAATCATATTTGGATAATCTGGGAAACTAATCAGAATTATACAGCCTACTCAAGGCTAATGTAATCAGTGTGGAGGCTCTCATGGGGTGGAGCTACAATATGCCCTTAAATGATGGGGAAAAGGCAAAAAAAAAAAACAGCGCTTATATTGTTGTTGTGTTATGGGATATTCGGAAACACATTTTGGAAAACCAATAAAGGTAGTTAGTTGGCAATGAAAAATTGATAGGTTATTTATTCTCTCCCATCACATAACAGTTTTCTACACTTGAGTGCTAAGTAAAACTTGACGCAGATGGGATTTGTCCTGGATACTAATGGACACATAGGATTTGGGTATTAAAACACACATCCACTTTCTCCATAAAAATCTTTCTATACTAGTGTAACTGATGCTTTCCTTATGAATCATACCTTTATTGGTTATCATGTTTAACAATGTGCTCTGCTGCTACCAGATTAAAACTAATAATATATTTTGTTTGCTTTCTTGACAACTTCTGATAGTGCTCCACCTTCTAGCATTCTTTGTACTTGAACATAACCACATGAAGATGAAAGAAACTGAAATGTTAAAAAGCAACATTTTATAAATATCAGGAACTTAAGTAAGAAAGATAGGATGCACAGAGAAATAGCCCCATCTCAAACACACAGGTTATTTTGAATTTGTATGGATGGGTCAGTCTGGGCTTTCTGATTATCCAGCATAACTGCACTGTGGAAAAAACAACAATGGGATATTCCCATGATGCAAAATCTACCCTTTTGTGGATTAAAGAGTCACTCATACTGATAACTAAAACTCTATTCACTCTCTATATATACATAATATATATTATCAAATTCAAATTTTTTCAAGACTCATTTGTTCAATTTTATACAGCCTTTAGAAACATTAAAAAAACTGACTTTATAAGCAAAGAAAGTCACCTCTAAAATTCCATCTATAATAAACCATAGTCTTGTCCCCAAACCTAAGAGGACTTAATTTAAGCATGAACTAACAATTGATTTGTTTAGTGAAATTGCAATATGAGTTCATAGAAATAAGATAATCTTTATGGAAAGCACAAGCATGACTGTACAAATATAAAATTATCACCATAAAATTTAATAGTAATAATGGTCAAGACTCTGTATAGTATTTAGAAAAAGACTCTAATGTAGCAAGCACAGTCAATATCAAGAAGTTAATATTAACTATTTTATTAATTACTTCTATTTTAAAAGCATTCAATAATTATATGTAAAAGATTAAAAAGAAATGAGAAATGAATTAAAAAGAATTCATGGAAAATGAATTTCAATGTTGTCAGAAATTAATAATCATGAGCAGGGTTTCATTCATACAATTTTAGATGGAGGTGTTTTAAAAAACCAGTTCCATAAGAAATGGTTTGTTATGGGAATGAGGAAGATGAAGATAAAGTTATCTGCAGCGTAGTTTTGCAAAATTTATTCTCCAAAAAGTCCAACAGTAAGAATATTGGCCTTTGTGGACTATACAGTCTCTGTCCAAACTACTCAACTCCACTAAAAACTAATGAGTATGGCTGTTACAATAAAACTTCATTTATGGAAACAAATTTGAATTTTTATGTAACATTCATATGTCAAGAAATAGCACTCCTCTTTTCATCTTTTTAAACATTTAAAAACATACAATACTTCTTGGTTTGTGAACTACATAAAAATGGACAGAAGGCCAGTTTTAGCCCATGAACCAGATTTTGTCAATCCCTATTCTAAATCATACACTTAATCACGCTGTACCCTTAATCACAAAATAGAAACTTCTCTTTCAACTCTCATATTTCCAAATCTATTTGCAAAATACTTTTGGATCTCCTGCTGTCCTCAGTGTTCCATTTTGAAGAGTTATTTCTCACCTGAATAGTTCCCAAAAAGCAAAACAAAAAATCTATTTGACCTTCTCACCATCAGTGATGTTTGTACCTTCAGTCCTAAGAGTTGACTGATCAAGTAAAGATACACAAGAACAGGAACCATTTGAAGAATATGGTAAGTTTGATCTAATATTTAGTAGCTATATAAAAACTTAAATAATAAGCAAAAGAATATAAATATCTTTAACAAATACAAATGGGACATTTGCAAAGTTAACTATATGAGACAAAGAAAATATTTTTTATTTGTTAATTTGTTTTTATTTGTATATGAACACAGTACTTTTATTTTGTTTATTTTTATGTGGTGCTGAGGATCAAACCCAGTGCCTCACACATTCAAGGCAAGCGCTCTACCACTCAGTCACAACCCCAAAATAATCTAATGCATCACAAAAATGTGAAGTCTACATTCCCTGACCACAATACAAATCTACAGTTGTTTAATGCCAAAAAAAAACCTCACATTAATCAGAAACTGAAAAAAAGAAAAGTTCATTTTTAGCTAATTTATGTAACAAAAGCACTGTATAACATATTCTAATGGTTCCAGGCTTTGGAGCAAAGATGGCTATAAGCATTTGAAATGAAAAAGAGATAGTGTGCACCTCCTAATGAGGACACAAAAAGCACCTCTAGTCTTCCCCAGGAATGAAGTCTAAATCCAACTAAACTCTAACTTACCCAGCAACTAGGAGAAAACATAGAAGAAAATGTTTAATTGCACCATGAGTATAATATCAACAAAATCCTGACTGCAGGAAACTCTATAGGTCAAACAACCCAAGTTCTTCAGTAGATGGAACAGGAGGGAAGGGGAGTAAAGCAGAGGGAAGAAGAGGGGAGGGGGGAAAAAGGGAATCTGGAGGGAAGCACCACAGATAAAAGACTTGACAGGCAAACATAGCTTTTAAAAATAATAACACTAAACTGTAATGTCTAGAGATGTACATTTGAGTAATAACAGCATTAAGCTGAAATGAATTACTACTATAAAAGTCAAAAGAATGGTTACTGTGGAGGGAAAAACTGGTCTGTGATTAGCACAGAGCACCTGAGAGAACTTCTGCAGTGGCTAGTAAAGTTGTATTTCTTGACCTGAGTGGCATTTACAAGCATACTTAATCTATAATAAGAATAGTAATAGTAATAGTAATAATAATAATAATAATAATAATAATAATAAACATTTATTGTTTTGAGTAATTTCCTGTATTTGAGTTCAATTTGATAATGAAAAAGTTGAAAATTAAATAAAAGCAACATGTTATACATCTCACATCCTTTTACATATATGTAAAAATAGCAAAACTACAGTAAAAGGAAAAGTCATAATTTAACATTGTTAGAAGTAAAATGAAGAAAATTTAACAAATAAATGAACTATTACTTAAGAATATCATAAAAACAAAATAAACCAAGGGCTAAGGATGTAAATCAGCAGTACAGCAATTCTTCTGCATACCCTAGGCCCCAGGTCCAATATCCCAGCACCACAAAAAAATAATTAAAAACTTAAAACACAAATAATGACAATAAGCCAAATAAATTAGCAAAAGGGGAAGCAAACAAGCTAATTATTTCCTTCTTTGAAAAGTCCAATAAAAATGACTAAATTTCAAGGAAAAGGATAAAAAATACTACTAGAAACAAAAGTTTATAACAGCAAACCAAAATAACATTTTTTTTAAAACACAGGAGTTAGGGAATTATTGTATACAACTTTATGCCAAAAAATATGAAAATATTCATTGTGGTATATACAGACAATGGGGTTTTACTGAATCATGAAAAAGAATGGCATTAAGGCATAGGCTGGTAAACAGAAATAGAAAACATCATGCCAAGTGAGATAAGCCTATCTTAGAAAAATCAAGGATCAAATGTTTTCTTTCATGTGTGAAAGCTACAGCAAAATAAAAAAGAAAGAGGGAAGGATTGGATATCATAAATATATAGGGAAGATAGTAAATAGGAGATTAAAAGGAGGCATATGAAAGGGGAGGAAATGTGAAATTATTTTTTTAAAAAATCATACTATGTGCACATGCACGCACGAGAGCACACACACACACACACACACAGACACACACACACACAGAGACACACACACACACACACACACACACCACCTACCCCCTATAGGGAATTCTACCCTTAAGTACAAAGCAACAATAAAAATAAATAAATGGATGTGAGAAAGGAAAATCAGTAGAGGAAAGACAATGGGCCGGGGGAGGGAGGGGGGGAAGGGGGGCAACAACTGAAATCAAATTCCATGCTTGTATAAATTTGTCAGGATCAACCCAACTACTATGTACAACTATAATGCTGATACAAAAAAAAGGATAGTTTTATTTAAAATTTCTACAATCAATTCAAAGCTACAAAGAATCTGAATACAGTAACAGCCTTATAAGATATCAGACATACAAAGATTTTTCCTCTAATACTGCAGATTGTCCAGGAACACCCTTCCCTCAACCAAAGGCACATGCCAAGATTACAGTATGGGTAATTTTTTAACAAGGTACTAATCATTCTTATTATGTTTAGACTATTTTATAATTTTTTTAAAAAAAACTATACCAATTCATTTTACTTTAACATGGTCCTAATATAAAAGACTATAAAAACATTTCATTAAACATGGCAAAACTGATTTAACAGTCATTCCTAATACACTAACCAAGACAAAAAATACAATTTCCATTCCTCAACGGAGGATTTATTATGATAGGCAAAAAATTATACACAAGTAGCATTTATAATGGCAATGGAATTTTTTTCTCATCAAAACCAGTCAAAAATATTGAATACCAATGCCAGTGCTATTAGTTCAGCATCATTGGAGAGATTTTAAACAAACAGGTCAAGTAAAAGAAATGAGACCAGTGATGGAGTACTTGCCTAGTATATGATAGTTCCTGGGTTTGATCCCTAACAACACACACAAAGTATAAACTTTTAAAAAGACAACAAAACTATAATCTGCAGCTAATATTACCTATAAAAAAACCAAAATAATTTAAAAATTTAAATCATAAACTGAATAAGATTGCATGACTTTAAAAAATTATTTTCTACACTAAAAATTGCTCAAAATTCAGTATTTATTGTGTTACGTGTCAGAAACTGTGCTAAACACTTAGAGAAACTAAAAACAAACATAAGGAGAATAAACCAGCACAATTTCAAAAACAGTGTACTGTGAAAAACCTAGATGGAAAAGATATGTGCCTTGTTTGAAAAAAAGATTTCAATGGCACTAGATTTAATCCAGATGCGCAACATATTCCTAGATGGGAATATTTACTATTGAGAAGATAAAGATTTTCGCCAAAGTAATTGGTACATCTAATGCAATGCTAATAAATATTTCAAAGCAACTATGAGAACACAAAATCACAAAACTGATAAACATTGGATTGTCCAGGAACACTGAAAAACTTTTTAAAGATATGAAGAGAACAGTTCTGCAAGATAGAAAAACAATAAATTTACAGTACTGTTTTAAGGTATAAGAGATCAACAGATTAAAACTAAGTCCAAAACACATCTGTAACTACAAAAAAAATGAGAACATGATAAAGGGATATTTGTTAATGAATTGGTTATGGAAAAGTTTCTGGTTACACAGATGGGCAGAAAGATTATTTACTAAAATTGGGAAAACTAAACAAATTACTAGCAAATTAAGTAATATAATAAATTTTAAACTTGTCAAGTTTAAGGAATCCATATGAACTTCAAGTAGAGAAATATCAAGTAAATAAGATATATGGATCTGAAGGCCATAATAATGGCTAGCTGGATCAAACTGAAATTGGGGACACAAACAAGACTGCCAAGAGGAAGGCACAGAGAGAAAAGCATCCACTTTGAGAAATATAAATACAATCAATCAGGAAATGGAAAAACCAGGAATGTGAGTCATCATTATAGCAAGAAGAGCAAAAACACATCTCAAAATGGAGATAAATTAAAACTTAAGGTCTGAAAATGTCCATTGGAATTATCAAAATACATTCTGCCTGATATAATTATAAGGCTATAAAAAGAGATTCACTGTGTAAAGTAACAAGGGAAGAATCCAGATTTCAAAATGGTATGTTTAGAAAGAGGTTACATATTAACATTTAAAAGAGAAATTGAGGAAAGACAGAAAGATATCCTAAGGCCTGTTCTTAGGAAAACTTATATGTCTGAAACACTACAGACTTAAAGGAATATGTAATTTTTTTAAGATACTGTCTGAAAACATTTAATTTTAGATGACTAGAAGGTTAATCTGAAATCACCTTTTCCCAAATGGTCACTACTGAGTAAGAATTCTCAAAATGCCATTAGTTTTTCAGTCAGTAACATTTTTTGAATCCTGTGTTTAAAGTCCACAAGAAATATCAGTTAATGTGTTATCTTGGTTCAGTTAGTATCAAGTAATAAGATTTGATTATCAACTACCATATTTTCCAAAATGTTTCAAACACTTATTTTTAAGGAAAGAAAGATCATCTTAATTACAAAAAGAGAAATCAGTATCATCATTTGCTTTGTTAAAGTTAAATACACTATATGGCTGGCTGCTCAAATAAGAGTCCTCACATGGTATAAAATAGTAGACCAGGAATTGAGAAACACAGTCGTAACAAAGACCTCATTTATATTTTCATTTGTTGTTTTTGTTAACAATCACCAAGTATCCTTTTATGTATATATAAATTTACTGCCCCAGATAAAATGACATCAGACAATAAATGAATAATATATTTTACACACTTAAAAAAACAGAAAGGAAGTCATCTTGTCATTTCTTACAAAGGATAACTTTCCAAATTAGAGTAATTTACATGCTTCAATTTAGTTTTCCTTCTTTTTGTGGAAATGCTGCATGTTATAGTTGATAAATTCTGCTAAAGAAAATATAGTCCCATATTTTCACCAAGGGCAGAGATGTTAAAAATTTAAACTTTTAAACTAAGGCTATTTCTATTCTAGACATACTTTCTTTCCTTTAAAATTCATCTTAATTGATATAAATATAATGCAGCATCCCTCCTATAGCATAACATTACAGCACAATATTTGAGATCACCTTTTAGTCATTCAACATTCTGGGGGCAGAGTACATTACACTAAGGCCACATTGAAGTAACAATTTCCCCTTCAGTATGAGGGGAAAAATCATTTAGTTATTTTTACCTGAACAATGAAACAGTTCTAAAGACAATGTAAATACAGGTAATAAGATTTCAAATCAGTAACATGTAAAATAAGGTTAAGTGAATATTCATATTCACTTACATGAGCAATTCATACAAATGAAGAGTCCTGTATTATATATCAATCTACTGGTATGCTAACATACCATTCCACTATAAAGAATTATGGTACCAAAAGACAAATATTTCTGAAAACTGACATAAATTAAGAATCTTAAGAGTCTCCTAACGTTCATGTAGTGAAGGCTTGCTTCCCAGGGTACCCTATTGAGAAGTGGTGGTGACTTTATGAGGTCCTTGATAGCCTGCCCTTGAAAGGATTAAGAGACCCTGGCTCTGGCCCTTTCCTTTTTTTTTTTTTTTTTAAGAGAGTGAGAGAGAGAGAATTTTAATATTTATTTTTTAGTATTTGGCGGACACAACATCTTTGTTTGTATGTGGTGCTGAGGATCGAACCCGGGCCGAACGCATGCCAGGCGAGCGCGCTACCGCTTGAGCCACATCCCCAGCCCAACCCTTTTGTCTTTTTGTACCCTGATTCCTACCTGTGTGGTGAGTGGTTTGTTTCAGCACACACTCTGTGAGGATACTGCTTTGCCACAGACCTGAAGCAATGAGACCAACCAATCATATACTGGAACCTGTGAAACCAGAAGCCAAATAATTCCTTTCTCTAAGTTGATTACCACAGGTATTGGTTATAACAAAAACCTAATACAAGTGGAGACAAATTAAAACACAAAAAAACAAGATGAAACACAAGAAAAAGCAAAGCTGTATACTGTAGGTAACATAGGGAACAGAAGGCCACTGTTTTGAAGATTAAGGTGTCCCTGTGGAGCAAATCTTAAAATCAGAAACAATGGAAACTTTTGTTTACTCTTATTCTTAGAAACATACAATTATTTCAAAATAATCTTAGGAGCTAAGAATCAGTAATATAAACTTACTTTTAAGGTGATCATATTGTGGATTATAATAAATTTCTAATAAGCTACGAAGGCTAAAAAGTTTAAAGCCTTCTTCCTTTCCCTCTTTCTTACTCCCTTCTGTTTATCAGTCTCTTTCCATGCATGTATGGACAAGTAAAATTTATTCATTTGCAGAAGTTGGTAACCAAAACAATTAATAAAATCTTCCATAAACAAAGTTAGAAAGCTTTTCTATTTAGTTGACATTTACTTTCTGAATATGGAAATTCTGTTGATCAAGTTCACTAGGCACAAAAGATTGCCGATAGATATTTTGGTAAATAAGGAACTTTGTTTCTTGTCAGATTAAAAAGTCAGAGAGAATACCTTTGAAATAAACAACTTAATCATCATTCTATTATTTTTTATTCCAAATCATAATTATATATAAAACATTCTCTATGCCTACAGTTTACTAATAAATAAAACTCTGATTCTCTATATTAACCTAGCAAAATGCACTAAACTTCATACTAATTATACAATTTGACAATATATGCTACTCAAAAATAAGCCTAAAGTGATCCATTTGATTCTAAATAAACATCACTCATCGCAGACTTTTTTATGATCAATATTTCTTAAGGGTCCACAAAAGAATAATTACTAAAATTAGCGAAATGTTTCACATTCCTTCTTTGGGAGAATAACCCGACTAAAGCAGACCACTCACTAATAAAGTGCAACTTAATAAATCATGTGGAATCTTATTTTGTGGAAACACTTACTAACTCCTAGCACCATCTGTTACCATCAAAACTATATGACAAGATATGATATATAATTAATAGGTAAACAACAATCTAATTAAAATGGACAAATATTCCATGTTCCTGCCATTTGGGAACTCTAACACACTAAATTTTAAGCTTGAATTAAATATTTAAGCTGGAAAATTAACTTTCCTTCTCAAGCCTTGAATATATTAATACAGATGTGAAGCGACTTCCTGATGGGAACTTAAACATGTAATTTAGTTTCATCAAAGCAGTTACTAAGGGCTGAGGATGTGGCTCAATTGGTAGCGCGCTCCCCTGGCATGCATTCGGCCCGGGTTCGATCCTCAGCACCACATACCAACAAGGATGTTGTGTCCGCCGAAAACTAAAAAATAAATATTAAAAAATTCTCTCTCTCTCTCAAATAAATAAAATTAAAAAAAATAAAATAAAGGGAAGTACTATTTAAAAAACAAAACAAAAAAAAGCAGTTACTAATTGTCAAGCAGCAGTACCTTACCATATGTACACAATAGCTATTTAGAGCTGAAAAGGTGGTTCTAAAGCACCCCTCTGCAACCCTTTCCAGGCATAAATATAAAATGTATATACATCATAGCAGTTAATACTACACATTGAAAACAAATTAGTCTTCAGATTTCAATGCTTTCTGAAGATAAATAGAATTTGGTCTAAATAAACAAAATAGTCCCTATATGTACATGATAAAGTATAAATATAAAAGACCAAAATATATTAAAAAAAAAGAGGTATAAATTCCTCAGATTATACCAAATAAACACACTCTGACCTACTGCATTAAAATAGTAACTTAAGAGAGTTTATCAATTCTCTTTTCCATTCTAACTCTTCTCTTCATGGAACATAACAAGCCTTGAAAATAACATTCTAGAAAGATTTCAAAAGATGACCACTTAAACAGAAACTTATTTCTACACTTTTTATTCATGTTTTAATTTGTTCTTTTTTAGTTATACAAGACAGTAGAATGTATTTTGGCAAAATACACATACAGAGAATATAACTTATTCTACTTAGGATCCCATACTTGTGGTTGTACATGATGTGGAGTTACCCTGGTTGTGTATATAAATATAAGGCTAGAAAAGGTATGATCAATTTTCCTTCATTTTTTAATGCAGAAGACATAAGATTTCAGAATAAATGACAGGCAACCATTTAATGAAATAAATTCTCTAAGAATATAAGAAATATCTTTTTTCATTGCTATTTTAGTTTTAGTAAACAGAATGAGAGAGATAAGAGAGAAAGTTGAACTGGTACTGCTTAAGAAAGACATACATCACTTTTTTTAAAAATAGGCTATTCTAATTCCTTAAAAGCTTAACAGACTAATAATAGCAGGTGGATAGTATAAGAGTTTAGTTACAAAAAGAGAACACAGTCAAAGGGGTATAATAAAAACTACGTTTGTTTATATTTCAAATTCTTTTGTTAAACAATAAGCAGATTAACCATTAGGTTTTACTAAAAAACACACACACACACAATTTTTATAATTACCTAGGGAGAAGTAGTATATTACACTGTTTAACAGTCAAGGTCAAAGACATATACATAATACTTATTT
Organism: Ictidomys tridecemlineatus; assembly: GCF_052094955.1. NCBI lineage: Eukaryota > Metazoa > Chordata > Mammalia > Rodentia > Sciuridae > Ictidomys > Ictidomys tridecemlineatus. Next base: position 80,339,533 of record NC_135485.1, on the reverse strand, counting down.
GTAGTAAAGATGCAGTGTTTGAATTTTTTTTTTACCAGAACTTAATTAAAATTGAAATTATAATAAGACCTGTACTTAAAAATAAAAAGGAGTTTTGATTTTTTTTCTGTTTTGGCAATGGAAAATATATTTAGTATATTGCAATTAATTACTCCATTTAGGTTTTTGCTCAAGGACAAAATTATTGCCATTATTTTCTCCCAACATTTCCTTTTATCTATTCTATCTTAAAACTGCCACAGTTTCACTCATGCTTAAATTTTTACTCATTCTATAAAGCATTTCATATGCCTAGTATATTTGTGATCCCATAATGATGTTCTCTAATTAAAAAAACCCAGGCCCACTCCCAACACCCACAAGCTGGTGTGCAAAATACTCATCATTAATTGACAAAATTTGCCATATAGGTTCAACGATGCCTAGTAATTACCCTAAAGTTTCAAAAAGATTTACAGCCACAGACTAGCAAACATCCACAGAAAGATAAAAAAGTACTCTTTGATTAACTCTTTGAAGTTACTATTTATTTTCCTTTAAAAAAAGTTTACTTTTTAAAAAAATTTTTTGGTTGTAGATGGACACAATATCTTTATTTTATTTGCTTATTTTTTATGTGGTAGTGAGGATCAAACCCAGTGCCTCACATATGTGAAGCAAACGCTCTACCACTGAGCTACAACCCCAGCCCTATTTTCATTTATTCTATGTCATATAATGATTTGTAAATAGAGGACAATCAGTAAAATGTTACATGAAGATAAAAACCCTCTCCTAAATATTTGATGGATATACAAAATCTGGCTGGTTCACATTCAAACATCACGATTCTTCTCATATTAAATCAGTCAACTGGATGATAACAGAATGGCAGCTATACACAATGGAGTATTATGCAGCACTAAGAAACGACAAAATCATAGAATTTGCAGGGAAATGGATGGCATTAGAGCAGATTATGCTAAGTGAAGCTAGCCAAGCCCTAAAAAACAAATGTCAAATGTCTTCTTTGATATAAAGAGAGCCACTAAGAATAGAACAGGAAGGAAGAGCATGAGGAAAAGACTAACAGTAAACTAAGATGAATGGGGGGAGAGAAAGGAAGAGAGAAGGGAAAACATATGGAAATGGTAGGAGACCTTCAGTGATACACAAAATTATAAGAGGTTATGAGGGGCAAGGGGGTGGGGGGAAAAAAAGGGGAGAGAATTGAACAACAGCAGAGGAGGTAGAGAGGGAAGATGGGAGGGGAGGGGAGGGGAGGGGGCATAGTCGGGGATAGGAAAGGTAGCAGAATACAACAGTCACTAATATGCCATTATGTAAAAATGTGAGTATGTAACAGAAGTGAGTCTGTATTATGTATTTGGGGAGTTCAAAACCCAATTGAGTCGAATGTATGAAAGATGATATGTCTTGAGCTCTGTAATGTTTTGAACAATCAATATAAAAAAAATGCAAAAGGAAGTTAATGTGGCATAGTGGAATGGATGAGGACGAAAGAAAAAAAAAAACAGAAGTTCCTCCATAATGTGGGCTAGAAAAGTCTATTCAATTTTATTTAAAATCTGTATGCTGTAAAAGTACAAGTCATAGACTTTACTAGGATGACAACTATATAGATATTCATGATATATTGATTAAACATATTGAACTGGTTTTTAAAACCAATTTATATAAATGATTATAATAGTCTATATTATGTTTAGTCTTTGAAGGCATATGGTAGTATATTTCAATTCAATTTACATAAATATAAAAAGTTCAGTAATTTTTATCCACCCTGCATATGAAACAGAGCAGATAAAAAACAAGCAGAGTGTACTTTATAAACACACTTGAGGCTGAAGCTTGAACACCAGAAAAATGAGTTTACTTCTTAAAAAGCAATCAAAGAATGACTGACTTCTGTCCAAAAAAAGAATGTCATTGAGTAATAATGAAAATTAAACAGTTGATATTTATATATACATAAGTATAATTTATGAATACATATTTAGCAAGCAGGATTTTTTATTGACTATATTTTCAAAAACACTAATGTAATAAAATCCTGATATATAGTATACATATGTTCAGAAGAACTACTAAATAAGACTGGTAAGACCACTTTGGGAAATTTTAGCACTTTGTAAAATATAAAAAAAAAAAGGTACATGAAGTGTTTTTGATAAATACAGTACTATCAGAGGTTCTATCCTTGATTTGAGAATGGTTCTACCATTCCAAGCTCTATAAAACTAAACCACCTTGAAACATATAGGCACTGAAGAAGGGGTCTTGACCTCATCTCACTATTAGGGTCTTTACTCTAATTCATGAAATAAATTAAATGACCCATATATTCAAAAAATTGAAAAAAATAATAAGCAGGATCCAAGATACAAGCTATCAATTTGAGGTTTATGTTTGCAATATTATCATCAGAAGCATTGACAAATACTTATCATATGCCAGTTGCTTTACCAGTATCCTTTTCTAGTACTGAAAATAATTGCAAACCCATTTTATCTCCACTATACAGATAAAAAACCATGATATAACTTGCCCAAAGTCACAAAACTGGAACTCAAATTTCTTACCTCCAAACGCTATCTGATTATAACACTATTTTTTCTAATAATTCATTCTAAAAATTTTCAAACTATCAAAAATTTGTAAGAATGTTACAGTGACCATCCATATGCCTACTACCTAGGATCTTATAAGTGACATTGACATTTTACTACATTTATGTTATTACTTACCTATCTGTTCACCAATCATTTTCAATATATTTCAAAGTTGTAAATGCCATACCATTTTTCAACATTACAATTACTTTCAAATATACAGAAAAAGTGAACTAACTATACAGTGAATACCCATGTATCACCCAGAATCTTCAATCACATTTGAGTTTATTGTTTTATTATGTCTATCCATTTGTCCACCCTTCCACTAATCCATCTTATTTTAATTACCTAAAATATGTCACAATCTAATTCCCTTCTGCCAAAAACAGAGATGTGAAAAGCTGTTTGTGTTTACAGCTATTATCTTACCTTAATTACTTTCTGTTCAATTAATATATAGCCTTGTAGACTTTAAATTTTTTCTCCATTTCTCTACCTTTTCTATCAGGAAACCTTTAGAGACAAAAATAGATAAACTAGTTGATGGGAACTCACTTGATTTTTTTTGAGAAATTAAAGAAAAAACCCTTAGGTTATCAGAGAAAATGAAAAGAACTCATTTTTTTTTAAATTACACTTCCTGATGACTAAATAGATTTTGTCAAACAAGAAATTTGATAATATCTCTGAAACAATTTTGCAAAAAAAAAAAAACTAAAAAACAAGAGATGATGATACCTTTTACATTTTTGTGGTATTTATTGTAATGATTCTATAATGTATACATATAACACATTTTCTGCTGGTAAAATTTTCTTCTCATTTTACATGAAGGGACTTCTAAATATCAGTATTTCCTGGGGTTCAGCTATAATTTTTGAATTGCTGTATCACTTTATCATCATTAACTCCATCTACCCTTACGTTCTCTTACTCCTTCACTTTTAGCACAAGTACTTTCAAACTCATTGGAACTTCCAGTTTGTCAACTCATTTCATTTCAGTCTCTTACTCCCTGTCTACTTTCACTTTCTTTCCCTTCAATCCTAGAGCCTATGAGATACGATTTTAACTTATGTCTTACTAGCACACTGCCTTATCTTGCTGTATTTATTAACTGTACTTTCCCAAAAACCTTCCAACACTCACTGACTGGACATCCAATTTGTTGAAATCATAGGAATTAAAGAAACAACAGCAATTCCTCCCTCTCACCGAACTGAAACAGCCATATCCATTATGGTAGCCTAGGAGACACCATTCAGAGAAACTGCTCTGAAGAGTTGCAGCAAACTGACAATCTCCAGCCATTATAACTTCAGGATCTATTGTAGTTTTCATGCTTAGGCCACACACTCCCCAGACTTGCTCAGCCAATGACAAGGTAGCTAGAGGAAGGCCACTGCTGCCCAAAATAGGACATCTCTAATAGCCAAAGTTGTCTGTCTCAAGGCCAACATTCCCTGATTACCTGCCTAGCTGAGACTTTTACAAAGCTGCACTGTATTCAGTGGAAAGTCTTCTGTCTTCCCTTCCTCTCTCTTACAGGTTCCAGGCCTGCATTACAGTCTAAAGGCTTTCCCTGCTTGGTCCTGTTCCTCTCTTACTTCTGAAGACTTTCCCACACTAAAGCTCTTAATCTTCTAATTACATCTTAAAAACTATTTCTGGAGGACCCGAACTTTCATGTCACACTTCTCCTATTTCTAGCATTCTCAATTTCAAAAAAATAATAATTAGCCCACCTCTTGTGGAAATTCATTTCTTCATTAGTCTTGAGCCAAATCTGTTATATCACTCCATATACGTTATTCCAAATTTAACTATTTTAAATTGTTCTCTCTCCTATATCACAACCTCTCCTCCTCCTAGCCCTTTTTCATCAACTATGAAGTCTCTGCGAAATTAAGAACAAACCTCTTTCAGCCTTGCATCATCCTCCATTGACCAGCTCTTCAGAGACAATGGTAAGATAGTACCTTTCAGAGGTCATCTATAATGCTTCATATCATTTGTTTACCCATCAGCTACTCTTTGAGCTTACATATGTTTTACCGCATTCCATGCCAAATGCTTATTAAAGACGTTAGGAATGTCAAATTCATGAGTGCTTTCCAGCACATTTTTCTAACCCGTCTATTCAATACACTCGCCTTATCTCTCACTTTGTCTTCAGTGACACCATCACTGTTTCCCTCCTTCATCTCCTCAACAAGTTCCTCTTTTATCATTACATTGTTTGATAGTAGTCCCTTTGGTCCAAGTTTACCTCTCCTCTATATATAATCCGTGGGAAGTCTTTTACCTGTCAAATACATTTATTTACCTTTGTTTTGCCAATGACTGACACAATGCTTGAAAATGCTAAACAAAGAAGTTCATGCCAATAGTTATGTTAATGACTCCAAGCATACATACATCTCTTACTCTAGCTGGTCTCCTGGGTTTGAGAGATCAATATATTCAACTATCCCTTGAAAGTCTTCAATCAATAAGATGCCTAAACACAAGTCATCCTCTTCCCCTTCAAACTGTTGCTCTTGTATTCTCCATTCAATGAATGGTGCTACCAATCAACAGTCACTTGAGTCTAATACTTGCATTCCTTTCTTGACCTTATTACATGCAATCAACTAGATTTGGCCAAATCTACCTCCTTTTCCCTTACTCTGATGCTAACTTAATTTAGTGTCTCAATTTCTCTCCTGATCTGCAATTGTCTCCTAACTGGTACCTGAGCTCTTGAGTTCTTGCTCCAAATCTGATGGCTAAATGTCACTTAACTATTCCTTCTAACAACCAAATCTGATCACATTTCTCCTTGGCTTAAATTCAATAGAGCACAATGCCTAGCACTGCATACTGAAACTCTTTCTATGCAATGTCTTCCTTTCCCTTGTCTTTTTGCCTCCCAGGATAAAAGAGTGCAGTTACTTAGAACGATCCACAAAACTCTTCAGAAAGAGCTTCAGATCTCAGTAATTCTCATGGTGCAAATCTATCAACTTGCCGTTCTTCAAATACACTTTGGGTTTACAGTTATTTGGGGGCTGGTACAGGCAATATTTTCCTCTATATGCACTGGCTTTTCTTCAACATTCTTTACACTCAGCCTTCACCCACTCTATGAAGTTATCTCGGAACCATTCTTCAAGTCTAAGTCCAAATTGGTTTAAAATCCCTTCTTCTAGGATCAACTGTTTGCCCTGCATGGTTCTATCACCTTATTCTTCACATGAGATGCTGACTCTTTAACTGTTTAATTTTTTTTAACAACTCCCCCATAAACTTGTAGCTGCTTAAATAAAGAATCATATCTTACTTTGTTTCTCTAGCCACTAGAACACTGTTTGGTTAAGTAATAAGCAAAAAGTGTTTGAAGAAAAGTTTAAAAAAGAGCTACTTTAGTATGTCAGTAAAATTGATAATTATTTTACAAAACAAATATAACCCGTGCTTGCTGCTTCTCACCTTCACCCTGAAGCAGGATACTAGACCTCTACAAGCTGTCCTTTGTGGGAATCATCATTAAGTCCATCATACATGTTCAGAACAAGACCAGTCAGCTAAAAGTCACCTATTAAGTCAGTCAGCTTTGAGATACTATGACAAAATTATAAGAAAAACAACTTAAAGGAAGAAAGTTTTGTTCTGGCTCATATTTTCAGAGGTTTCAGCCTGAGGTTGGCTGGCTCCATTGCTTTGGACCTGACATGAGGCAGAACATTGTGGTGGAAGGGCATGGCAGTGGAAAGCTGTTCTGCTCTTGGCAGTCAAAGGGGGGTGGGGGTATTGGAGTTAAGATAAAGTCCCAAAGGCAAGCTCCCAAGGACTCACAATCTTCAACGAGGTCCCACTCTTATAGCTTCTACCACCTCCTAGTAGTCCACTGAGGTATAAAACAGATTAATCCACTGATAGGTCACAATCCTCTAGATCAAATCACTTCCAAAAGCTCTATCTTTGAACACTACTGAATTAGAGACCAAGTCCTCAACAAAAGAGCCTTTGAGGACACTCCAGATCCAAACCATAACACCTACCATGGCACATATGTCATTCCATCCCCCTCTTTGTGTCTCTATGTGGTATTTTAGGTCTGATAATTCCGCTACCTCCTAAGTAAGATGAGAAAGCCTCTTCTGTTCTCCCCATTCAGGAATCTGTTTCCTGGGTTTTATACTGTTGGTTACAATGGCTACTGTCACCTACAGGGCACCAATGCAGCTTCTTTCAGTACTCTGACTCCCACTGAGGCCCACTTCCCCTCTGCTCTAACCGCTGCTTTGTTAAATAGGACTGCTCTCAACCATGGTGACTACATCTTTCACAACACTGAAGGCAAGTGGAAAGTGCAAAATGTTACTCAATAAACTGACAGAGGAAAAAAAGTATCTTTCATCTAGTATTCCACAGATTACAAGAGCCATGCTATTTGCCTCCTGACTGTCTTGTTCTGATTGTTTTTTTTTTTTTTTTCCTACATCTACCTCCCTTGATGGAGGGAGGTCTGGACCAGAAAACAAACAAGAACCCAGGTTGATTTTAGAAATGCTGTTCTTATAACAACTAAAGCTGTGTGACCCAGTGACATAGTTGTAGAGTGTCCCCCAAAGTTTCATATTCTGGAAGCTTGGTCCCCAGTGTGGCAGTGTTCAGGTGGTAGACTCTTTAAGAAATAAAACATAGTACAAAGTAATTAGGTCATGGGAGCATTGTCTAGGAAGAAATTAAGGCTCGTCTCAGAGTGAGAGAGTTCTTAAAGAGAGCAGGTTGTCTTAAAGCAAGACCATTTAACATGTTTGGTCCATTCTGCAGTGAAGCCAGTCCCATTTCTGTTTCTCAGCCATGTTATAATGCAGCCAGGGACTCTTGCCAGGATCTTAGCCTCATGCTGTTTAGACCTTCCAAAGACCTGAGTCCTCAGCAAGCCTCAGGAATTTTGTTTAGCATGGAAAGCACACAAAAATATCACCAGATTTAGGTCTTTCTATGTTATTTTTCTTAGAAAAAAATCAATTCATGTGCCTTTGCATCAAAGACTATGTGCAGGTCAATTCTGCTAGTCTCCATATCTCAGGTATGCCTGAACCCCAGAGTAAACACAGGTGAAGATCACACTGGTAAAACCTACCACCCAAAACAGCTTAAACATGAAAACAGAAACCAGAAATATCAAAACATGCAATATGCTTTTTGCTACATTCACACTCACAAATAGAAGTCTCCCATTCTTGAAAATATTTCACAAACTAACATTGTTATCTGAATATCAGTATGATTAGGCCAACAGTGTAAATACTGTCTGTATCATTGCACTTCAAGCAGTGGTAGGCACATCACCTCAGTCAGTATTCCAAAAGCTATTTCTAGGCAAAGACAAGCTGAGGAAAGAATAGCTGGAAAGATGGACAGTAGGTAATTATCTTCCCGACTTGGGGAGCAGGTTAAGGTCATTGTATTGTTGGTTACAGTGGCTACTGTCACCTACAGGACAGTAATGAACTATCATTAAGGTTATTCCTACAACTAGAAGGTTCATTCTTTATGTCATTAGAACTTAAGAAAAATAACTTTTCCTCAATTCTACTTAGTTCCAAACCTACTTAGGAAAGTAATGTGTACCAACAAAATGTAACCATAAAGATGAGAAATAGAATCAAGGGGGGGAAAAATCAAAATTCTCTGAAAACAAATTTTAAACAAAGTGTGCAATGAATATTAACATTGATGAATGTTCAATTTCAATTAATAATTGAAATACATTAAGAAATTACAGCCTGCCTTTATGGTCACAAATAAGCAAATAATTTAGGTTAATATATTTTCCATCAAGCACTTTAATACAAGAAATTTTTCTTCAAAGTATCATTTCTGAGGATTTTCAAAATATTCAGTTATGAAAAATTAAACCTTCATTTTTGCCATTTTGATACTTTTGCCATCCTTTCAATCACCACTTTTATGGATTTTAACACCATGTTCTCCTGGAACTATTAAATTTTCATGAAGAAAAAGAAATTTATATCTGTTTAATTGTAATACTTTTAAGTTGACACATATAAGAAATAGACCTCCAACCTTAAAAAAAATAAGATGGGATACACAGAGACTTTAAGAGAAAAAGAAAATAAAAACAGTCAAGAAAGAACTCTGGTATAGATTTCACTCAATTTTAAGCACTAGATAACTTTAATCTAGAAAGAAGACATCAATTCAGCCATAACTATAATTTTTAAAATAGCATATTATACCTTAATAGAGAATCTGGATAGTAGTGGTTTTAAAACAAACAATGATAACAGGAAAAAAATACCCCTCCTTTTGTTGTTTTTATTTAATTTGTATATTCCTACTGCAGGTGGTCCTTCAGACAATATCATAAAAGATTATTAAAAATATTAATAAATAAGGCTATTTATTTAAAACTTGGGCACTTTTTCAAAACTATTTCTATTCTCAATGCCTAATTATCCACAAGGTACACATGGTCTCCAATCCAAGTTAATATGATTGATTTTTTTTAACAAAATTACTAGCATATGCATACCCACAAATTGAATGTTACCTCCATTCAAAGTATCATTTTGAATAGTTGTACATCAATTCTACTCAAGAAAATTCAAAAAAAGACATTCTAAAATACTTTGATTGATGAATTATGTATTCATCCCAAGAGGGCTACTTCAAATGAAGGCATTATTTTAACAAATAAACTTTGTATCTGTTACATCTTGATTAGCCTAACTAATCAATAGTCACATGAAATGAGGGGAAAAAATGAAAGACACATATTTATCCAAAAAATATTAATTTTAATTTGAAATTTACACATTTAAAATAAATAAAGGAAAAGCAGGTAAACATTACAAAGTCAAACAATAACAAAGGGCCCTTATATTAATTACCTTTTGAGAATTGAGTAATTATTGAAAGTAAAGGAAAAAAACCTGTAGCAAGCAGTCTACAATAAGTAGCAATCAATGAGGGCAATCTTTAAAGCCTACACACATAAATTTCTTAAGTTTTATAAAGCTTTACTCATCCATTAGTTTTAGTTGTAGTCTATGCAGAAATAGTTCCAAATTATAAACAACAATTCATTAAAAATGCAGCTCTTCTTAAAATAATATCACTGCTCTAGAAAAACTGCTATCAATTACATTCTAACACTTTTAAGGACAATAACATTTTTTCCTGATTTGTGTGGTGTTTTGGAATAGGAATAATTAAAAACTAGTCTGAAATCACTCAATGCATATACATAAAAAACATCTAGACATTTAAAATATATATAAATTTTATTCAATTCATTTTCATCAAAACTCTTCACAAAAGTAGTTTTAAGTTTTTAAAATACAAGGCCTGTAAGTTACCTTCTTTATTTTTTATGAAAGTTGTGTAAAATGAAAATTTTGACCACAAACTGTAGGTGTTAGATGCCTTAAACCAAACTACTGCAATTAATATGAAATTCTAAATACCGAATATAATGCCACATAAATAGTATAACAGCCAAGTACTGTCTAAGAAGCCATATATTTTTTCCCATTGTTCAAAAAAAGGAGATGACTTCCTGTCACTTATGTTTCTGATTAGCAAGGTGATGTATGCCACAATCACTAAAAATGCCAGCAAGTGAATGAGAAAATACATAGTGACTGCACCAGATGTGCACAATAAACAGGAATCCTATTGTAATCTCTGGTACTTAGTTTATATGAAGGTAATGTAGGAAACACTCTTGGATATGGCAAAGTCACTCTTTTTTTACATTTGACTATAAATGATATGAAATAAATTGTGTATTTTATACTTTATGGCATGCATACATTGATAAATTAGGTACCGTTTTGAATCCTGACTTATCTACAAGACAAACCTGGCTAAGATCATGGGGATTAATTGCTTCAGAAGTGTGAAATGCAGCTTTTCCATTCTTTTCTGCCCACTCAGTGAAGAAACAATAATTAATCACTGTTTAACTATTCTCTTGAGAATCTACAAGATTGCCAAAGCAGGACTTATCCTCATAAATCCAAAAAATACAGGTTTAGATTTGTTGCCAACAACAGAAAGAACATGAACTTAAACCCATTTGTTATCAAAGTTTTAGAAACCTGCTGGTACACAATTCTCTTTAGTGACTTCAGTGAGAAATTAGATTAACATGTAAGATATAACGTATTTTAAAACGGGTAAGGAATATTTTTTAGTGTATGTAAGATCCTGTCCAAATAATATCAAATTACATACTATTAAATGTGAACAGAAAACCTTCCTTAGCTATATCAATAATTAAATTCCTGTTTCATTTATAAAAATTAAAATATACACTATCAGATGAAAACCACTTTCAATAAATTTCTCATATGAAATGTATACTTATTTTAAAATATTTTATTTTAGACAGCAACAGCTGAATGGAATTTGGGCAAAACTACTTAATTCCAATATTACTAACAAATGCCTTATCAAGGGTACATACAACTGAAAGTATAAAACACCAAACTTCTAAGACTATACCATGAATGATCCAAAAACATGTAATGTTTTCAACATAAATATAGAAGAACAAAAGTCTCAAACATATTCAAATAATTTAGGCTTTCAAAATATCTTCAACACATATTCACTAGCATACTGAATACACTGCAACTCTTAAGTTGAAGAAAAGTTATTGTTCATATCATTTACAAGACTTTGAGCACATATTTTTAATAACTGAAACTTTATTCCGTCTCAATAATAAATTCAATGTTAGTGACTTTCCTGTCAAATCATTACAAATTAAAGACTAACAGAAATTTCCTTTAAATGGATCAGCTGTTCATAGACTACAAAGGAGTACTAAAGTTGGGAATACTCTAAAGTAAAACTTCAACTTTCTATGACAAATATAAATGTTTGGTGAATATATTTTACTTAGAAGAAACAGCCACCTCTCAATTATAAATGGTTGTTTTTCTATTTATCTCATTATAAGTTTATATATCTTCTCCCATCCAA